>NW_027521368.1:0-91096 GCF_052094955.1 Ictidomys tridecemlineatus
TAGGCATTTGGTTCACTTTCAATCAAATCCTACTTCAGAACACATGTATCCCTTCATGTTTCTTGACTGGTCTTTTAATGAGACTTCTTTCCAAACACATTATTTGGATTTCCATAATCACTTTTGAAGCAAAACTCACACACCATAAGGGTAAACCATAACCCATAATACTATTAGATGTATACCGGGTGGCATGTGCATGGTCGGTATAAGATTTCCTATATATTTTCAGATATCAATTCAATCCATTATTTAAATTTTAACTATTTATATTCTTCATTCACCGTATGGTCTATTCATGCATTATCTCTATACTCACAGACCCAGGGTACACGTATTTGTACCCCTGAATGCTAATTTATAGGTCTTCAACATATTGCTCCCAAAAATAGTGAAAGAAATAACCATATCTAACATATACATTGTATCACACTGATATTCTGCACAAAATGCAAAGGTCACACTTATGATTGTTCCAAAGCCTAAGTGGAAAGTGAGCATGGATTACTAAAAACATCCTTGTCCAGGTTGCCTCATGCTCTCAAATGTCAATTTTATTTGTGACTACACATTTGTTTCTGCCTAAGAATATATATTCAACCTCAACCCTCTTAAAAATGTCTAATCCTATCTCTCACATTATACTTTGCCTGATTTCCTAATGTCAATATTCATTTTGCTTTCCTACCGATTTTCCCCAGTTCATCATTGTGACTGACTCTTCACATGTGCTGACATTTACATTCACTCTCTAACAGACAGCCTATTGCTAAAGAACTTTTGGTCCAAATGTTATACTCACTCTTCTTCCTAAACCTACTATCTTCCTAATCCTACCTACTATCCCTTTTTGACTGGATGTTCTCTTCTACATTGAATCATCCAAAGTACAAGGTCCTGTGCCATTGTATATGGATTTATCAGAGACATCTGTACAGAATGTAATTCAAAGCTAAGTATCCCAATCAAGGGCCCAATGCCCTTCTGGCCTTCAAATCTTACTTAGATTTCTGTTTTCATACATATATTTCACCTCGGTATTATTATAAATATCACAGGTTCCCAATACCATTCTTCATCCAGCAGAATGTTTCCTAACCCAAATGGAACATGTTCTTAACCCCAAGCATACACTGTTCCCTCAATCTAACTTTACAGAAGAGCAGGGACAGAGTTGGTCTTACAATACAAGAATGTAGGGGATCTTCCACCTGCTGAGAACCTCAAAGGTCCATGGAGAAATGATCCCTGGAGAAGATGTAGGCAGCTAGGAAGGATCTGAGAGAGCAAAAGTCATCTTCGGTGGCAGACAACCTGGTCAGGATGAAGGGATGTGTCTGAATGAGCCTCTCTCTTCTTAATGTAGACAAGATGGACCAAACCAGGCCTGTGTGGAGAGCTTTTCCTGGGTGCCTATGGTTGACGTACCATTCTAACTTGTGAAAGTGTCACAGGAAGAAGGGGCAGCCTCCATCTCATGAGACCCTTAGAAGCAACAGTTAGGACAAAGTGGTTTCCAAGGCAGTGACCTCATTCAGTTCCTGAAGGAAGTGACCTCACCACACTTCCTTGGTGATGGAACTCTCTGAACTTGGGATCCAGGAAGCCAGGCACCCAGAGGCAGTCCCAGTGCCAGTCCCAGTGGGCTCACTTATCTGGATTTACCACGGACAGAGTCAGTCTTTCTTGGTACCTACAGATGTGAGGATGGCCAATTGCCAGGAAAGCTCCAAAGGGGGTCTTTCCTGGGAAAGCAGGTAGTGGCTCACCCCTGGCTCCTGTCAACTTCACAGAAGTGGCCACGGAGGCCAGATCTGAGACAGGACAGGCCATTTCGGGGGAACATAGTATGGCCCACCATTCAGAGGACACTGCGGGTAGTCACAGACCTCCTTGGGGAAGGAGGTGGCTTTGTGGGTGTGGGTGTGAATTTGTGGTTTTGTCTAATGTTGTGAGAAGAGGTAGGAAAGGAGGTTTGTTTGGTTCAAAGTGGACTGTTTCTAGCATGTCTTTTGACAAGGCGAGTGTTGCTATGTCTGTGTATCCCACTGTGTCCGTGGTTGTAGACATTAGAAAAGAGAATGCATCAATGGATGTGTCCTGTCTTGTAGAAAGCTTCCAGCATTCATCCTGCTCAATTTATGAATGGACTGCAGCTTGCCTTATCCATGGGCAACACCTCCTATCTTCCTAATGTCCTGTTTTCTTCCTGAATTCTGGCCACTCTTCAGAATAGGCTCATGGTTTTGTGTCCAAGATATGTACCACCTCCAAGCTTGGTGACATGGCCATGTACTTGATAGCTGAAAGGAATGGCGAGCATCTCAGAAAACTCAGATATCAGTGGGCCCAGTAAAGTCTCAGTGGAAAAAGCCTGCTTTGGGCCTTTTGCTTACCTATTGTTCTGTTTCCCTGGATGTCAGCAAGGTGTTTGCCTCAGGACACCCCTTTGTGAAGCCTCAAGAAAACCATTTTCAAATGCAAACGAACAGGCATCACCTGTGGCTCTTTGCTTAATTGCTTCTCAAAGGGATGTGTCTGAATCAGCCTCTTGCCCTGTGTGAGGCTGTGGCTTAGATTGTCAGCACCTGATGGATCTCAAGAAAGATCTTATATGTGCATCCAAAGCCAATAGAGCAAAAAAGCAGTCATTGTGGATGAAGTCTCTCTCCTTCCTTTGTAAGGTTCCTGATCTCCATCAAGTGAGAATAGGGATCCTTTGGGTCAAATGAGTTCTTCAAAGCCCTGCAGCGGCTAGGCATTATGTGCTTAGATTTTCTCATGACTCCAATTCACACAAAGAATCTATACCCCACCATCAGCAGGCCTCAATGTGAAGAAGCTGAGCAGTATTAAAGGCAGGACTACTTGATCACTCCTGGTTCAAAGGAAGGGTGTACAGGCCACCCTGACATTAGGCTAATGAGGGGCAAGGAAGCTTATTGTAAACACTGTCTTAGGCTGTTCCCCTCCTGGAAACCTCCAGCCAGAGGTTGTGAGGATTGTCTATATTGAAGAAGATGAGGGCCTTGTGGCAGTGTTTCGGTTTGAATTGTGGTCATTTGTGTGGCTGTGGAAGAGATGACTGGGTCCCCCTGGGCTTGAACTCTGGTGTGATTCCCCTTGGAGACTGAGTTCTGGAACTGACCTCAGAGAAGTATTGCCATGAATTGTGTTGGGATTATTGGAGGTCACGCATGAGAGTCACCCTTGGAAACTGAGATAGAAGCCCAGGGTGACTTTCCACAAAACACTGGGAATCTCAGCCAGGATATAACATGATTTTATTCTTAAAGACCTGGCAGCCATAGTTGAGAGTCAAGACACACATGGACCTCACATTGTAGACCTCAGTGGGCCTGGTTTCATGTGACTTTTTGGCCACTCTTTGGGAAGCCTTGTTTGTGAGAGTTCTCCAGAGCTTTCATTGAAATGATCTTCCTCACCATTTAATGGTTCCTGAATGAATGGAAACCCACAGTGCCTCCGACTTCATCCTTTAAAAATGGGTAGATAAATACCATGCAATCTTTGAAATTCCCACCAGGTGGCACTGGAGAACTTTTGGATGTCCTGTTGCTGATCATGAGTGTACCATGCAGGGGCCTTGATTGACTGGGTTGCATGAAAATGGTTTAGAAAGAGATGCCAGTAAGTTGGGGCCTGCTGATTAGTGGGCCTAGAGCAGTGGTGTGCAGGTGTGTGATAAAACATCTGTGGTGGGGCCATGTGGATCTGCCATGGGCTTCCAAATGGCTTGTGACTGACATGGTGCAGCCAGCAGACCCTTGTATGTAAAGGCATCTTGTTATATGGAGAGGTTTCAGGGCAATGTTCAGAATGAGGTTTCTATGGTCAAGAGGGCAAGCTCTGTGGGATAGAAGCCTGGTTGGTGCATACTCCTAGGACCTTGACCCACCACACTTCACAGAATTCCCTCCACCACTGTGTCCCAGTTGAACTCCTTGTATTTCGTGAAGGAAATTTTAAACTCGTAGTGTAGCTTCAAGAAACACCAAGAAAGATGAGGATTACCAAATGGATTCACAGTCCCCACGGGGAGACACTTAGCCCCCAGTGGCCACAGTTTACCTACAAAGAGAGAATTCAGCACTTCTGCCTCATGTTCATTGGCAAATCAGAAACCATGTCCTCCAGGTCACATAGATGCAGACCCAGCTTTGATGGTCTCACTACAAAGGAAGCTAAAGCTCCTGACAACAACATATATTTCAAGAGCCCAACCTCAGAGGCAGTTACTAAAGAAGTCTTTAGGCCAGCAGAGCTCCATGTTTGTGGAGTGTTTATCCTGCCCCTTACTTATGGAAACTCCTCTACCACCTCCAAAGTTGTGAACTCCTGAGCATTTTTCATTCCACATATGTATTCAAAGATTTTCTAACTCTTCTCCTCCAATTACATCTTACTTGGGGCGAGGGTAATGTCAAGGCATTGTTCTGGATGAAGGTGGGAAGATTTTTGGGTAGCACATATTTGAATACACATTGAATTCATTTTCCTATTTTCCATTCCAAATACTGAATCCCTGACACTAACCCATACCCTACTAGACTCTGACTACGAATCCTAATATGATGGAGAAAAATAACCCAAACAGAATAGAAATACAAGCACTTCAGAGGAGGCATGGTGTGTAGTTGGACAGGCCTTTTGCATTATAAAGAGTAGGTGTTATGAATCTAGTCCAATGTAATAGTTCTCCATGTGTTTTTAAAGTTAACAAGTATGTGAATTCCTGTCTCCCTTTCTCTGTATCCTATTCAACACATGTATTTTTACATGCACATATAGAATCCTACCTGGTTTCCAGCTACATTCTTGTGAGGTGGCTGACTTGGCAGATACAAACTGTGAGAAGAGATCACTCCTCCTAAATGCTGTTGGAACTGAAAATCAACCTATGGGTAAGCTTCCTACTTGAACAACATGATACATAAATCCATGTTCAGTAAAATAAATATTTTTGGATCTGTGGATGATATATATTTCATGATGAATTTCAATTGGCATATATATTTCTACTTTTTAATGTGTCTGTGTGTGTGTGTTTTGTGTGTGTATATATATATATATATATATATATATATATATATATATTTATGTATATATACTCACACACACACTCTCCAGATTATTAAAAATATAAAATATATGTGTCTTATTTTACACTCCCTAAATTTATGTACACGTATGTGGATTTATAAGCAACTTTTCACAAGATTAGTCTCAGAAATATTCATCCACCTGAAATACATATTTTTTTTCTAGTACTGAAAACTTACTTCAGTGAATGGTGCAAAGAAATCCTAACATTTCTACAGTAACTGACCCTGTTTAACATCAATGCAAGTAGACTCCTATGGGACATGATGTGTATTTTGACATTCATTTTTATTCAACACTGGTACATTAGTATTTCTTCAGTTGATACACATCATAGGATATATATTTCATCCTCAAGTTTACATATTTCTAGGCATTTGGTTCACTTTCAATCAAATCCTACTTCAGAACACATGTATACCTTCATGTTTCTTGACTGGTCTTTTAATGAGACTTCTTTCCAAACACATTATTTTGGATTTCCATAATCACTTTTGAAGCAAAACTCACACACCATTAAGGGTAAACCATAACCCTAATATTACCATTAGATGTATAACTGGTTGGCATGAATGATCCCGTATCAGTATAAGATTTCCTATATATTTTCAGATATCAATTCAATCCACTATTCAAATTTTAACCATTTATATTCTTCATTCACAGTATGGTCTATTCATGCATTATCTCTATACTCACAGACCCAGGGTACACCTATTTGTACCCCCGAATGCTAATTTATAGGTCTTCAAAATATTGCTCCCAAAAATGGTGAAAGAAATACTCACATCACCTTATCTACATATACATTGTATCACACTGATATTCTGCACACAAAATGCAAAGGTCACACTTATGATTGTACCAAAGCCTAATTGGAAAGTGAGCATGGATTACTAAAACATCCTTGTCCAGGTTGCCTAATGCTCTCAAATGTCAATTTTATTTGTGACTACACATTTGTTTCTGCCTAAGATTATATATTCAACCTCAACCCTGTTGAAAATGTCTAATCCTATCACTCACTTTATACTTTGCCTGATTTCCTAATGTCAATATTCATTTTTGAATTCCTTCCTATTTTCCCCAGTTCATCATTGTGACTGACTCTTCACATGTGCTGACATTTACATTCACTCTCTAACAGACAGCCTATTGCTAAAGAAATTTTGGTCCAAATTTTATACTCACCCTTCTTCCTAAACCTACTGACTATCTTCCTAATCCTACCTACTATCCCTTTTTGACTGCATGTTCTCTTCTACATTGAATCATTTAAGGTATAAGGTCCTATGCCATTGTATATGGATTTATCAGAGACATCTGTGCAGAATGTATTTCAAAGCTAAGTATCCCAATCAAGGGCCCAATGCCCTTCTGGCCTTCAAATCTTACTTAGATTTCTGTTTTCATACATATATTTCACCTCGGTATTATTATAAATATCACAGGTTCCCAATACCATTCTTCATCCAGCAGAATGTTTCCTAACCCAAATGGAACATGTTCTTAACCCCAAGCATACACTGTTCCCTCAATCTAACTTTACAGAAGAGCAGGGACAGAGTTGGTCTTACAATACAAGAATGTAGGGGATCTTCCACCTGCTGAGAACCTCAAAGGTCCATGGAGAAATGATCCCTGGAGAAGATGTAGGCAGCTAGGAAGGATCTGAAAGAGCAAAAGTCATCTTCGGTGGCAGACAACCTGGTCAGACTGAAGGGATGTGTCTGAATGAGCCTCTCTCTTCTTAATGTAGACAAGATGGACCAAACCAGGCCTGTGTGGAGAGCTTTTCCTGGGTGCCTATGGTTGACGTACCATTCTAACTTGTGAAAGTGTCACAGGAAGAAGGGGCAGCCTCCATCTCATGAGACCCTTAGAAGCAACAGTTAGGACAAAGTGGTTTCCAAGGCAGTGACCTCATTCAGTTCCTGAAGGAAGTGACCTCACCACACTTCCTTGGTGATGGAACTCTCTGAACTTGGGATCCAGGAAGCCAGGCACCCAGAGGCAGTCCCAGTGCCAGTCCCAGTGGGCTCACTTGTCTGGATTTACCATGGGCAGAGTCAGTCTTTCTTGGTACCTACAGATGTGAGGATGGCCAATTGCCAGGAAAGCTCCGAAGGGGGTCTTTCCTGGGAAAGCAGGTAGTGGCTCACCCCTGGCTCCTGTCAACTTCACAGAAGTGGCCACGGAGGCCAGATCTGAGACAGGACAGGCCATTTCGGGGGAACATAGTATGGCCCACCATTCAGAGGACACTGCGGGTAGTCACAGACCTCCTTGGGGGAAGGAGGTGGCTTTGTGGGTGTGGGTGTGAATTTGTGGTTTTTGTCTAATGTTGTGAGAAGAGGTAGGAAAGGAAAATTGTTTGGTTCAAAGTGGACTGTTTCTAGCATGTCTTTTGACAAGGCGAGTGTTGCTATGTCTGTGTATCCCACTGTGTCCGTGGTTGTAGACATTAGAAAAGAGAATGCATCAATGGATGTGTCCTGTCTAGTAGAAAGCTTCCAGCATTCATCCTGCTCAATTAATGAATGGACTGCAGCTTGCCTTATCCATGGGCAACACCTCCTATCTTCCTAATGTCCTGTTTTCTTCCTGAATTCTGGCCACTCGTCAGAATAGGCTCATGGTTTAGTGTCCAAGATATGTACCACCTCCAAGCTTGGTGACATGGCCATGTACTGGATAGCTGAAAGGAATGGCGAGCATCTCAGAAAACTCAGATATCAGTGGGCCCAGTAAATTCTCAGTGGAGAAAGCCTGCTTTGGGCCTTTTGCTTACCTATTGTTCTGTTTCCCTGGATGTCAGCAAGGTGTTTGCCTCAGGACACCCCTTTGTGAAGCCTCAAGAAAACCATTTTCAAATGCAAACGAACAGGCATCACCTGTGGCTCTTTGCTTAATTGCTTTGCAAAGGGATGTGTCTGAATCAGCCTCTTGGCCCTGTGTGAGGCTGTGGCTTAGATTGTCAGCACCTGATGGATCTCAAGAAAGATCTTATATGTGCATCCAAAGCCAATAGAGCAAAAAAGCAGTCATTGTGGATGAAGTCTCTCGCCTTCCTCTGTAAGGTTCCTGATCTCCATCAAGTGAGAATAGGGATCCTTTGGGTCAAATGAGTTCTTCAAAGCCCTGCAGCGGCTAGGCATTATGTGCTTAGATTTTCTCATGACTCCAATTCACACAAAGAATCTATACCCCACCATCAGCAGGCCTCAATGTGAAGAAGCTGAGCAGTATTAAAGGCAGGACTATTTGATCACTCCTGGTTCAAAGGAAGGGTGTACAGGCCACCCTGACATTAGGCTAATGAGGGGCAAGGAAGCTTATTGTAAACACTGTCTTAGGCTGTTCCCCTCCTGGAAACCTCCAGCCAGAGGTTGTGAGGATTGTCTATATTGAAGAAGATGAGGGCCTTGTGGCAGTGTTTCGGTTTGAATTGTGGTCATTTGTGTGGCTGTGGAAGAGATGACTGGGTCCCCCTGGGCTTGAACTCTGGTGTGATTCCCCTTGGAGACTGAGTTCTGGAACTGACCTCAGAGAAGTATTGCCATGAATTGTGTTGGGATTATTGGAGGTCACGCATGAGAGTCACCCTTGGAAACTGAGATAGAAGCCCAGGGTGACTTTCCACAAAACACTGGGAATCTCAGCCAGGATATAACATGATTTTATTCTTAAAGACCTGGCAGCCATAGTTGAGAGTCAAGACACACATGGACCTCACATTGTAGACCTCAGTGGGCCTGGTTTCATGTGACTTTTTGGCCACTCTTTGGGAAGCCTTGTTTGTGAGAGTTCTCCAGAGCTTTCATTGAAATGATCTTCCTCACCATTTAATGGTTCCTGAATGAATGGAAACCCACAGTGCCTCCAACTTCATCCTTTAAAAATGGCTAGATAAATACCATGCAATCTTTGAAATTCCCACCAGGTGGCACTGGAGAACTTTTGGATGTCCTGTTGCTGATCATGAGTGTACCATGCAGGGGCCTTGATTGACTGGGTTGCATGAAAATGGTGTAGAAAAGAGATGTCAGTAAGTTGGGGCCTGCTGATTAGTGGGCCTAGAGCAGTGGTGTGCAGGTGTGTGATAAAACATCTGTGGTGGGGCCATGTGGATCTGCCATGGGCTTCCAAATGGCTTGTGACTGACATGGTGCAGCCAGCAGACCCTTGTATGTAAAGGCATCTTGTTATATGGAGAGGTTTCAGGGCAATGTTCAGAATGAGGTTGCTATGGTCAAGAGGGCAAGCTCTGTGGGATAGAAGCCTGGTTGGTGCATACTCCTAGGACCTTGACCCACCACACTTCACAGAATTCCCTCCACCACTGTGTCCCAGTTGAACTCCTTGTATTTCGTGAAGGAAATTTTAAACTCCTAGTGTAGCAGCAAGAAACACCAAGAAAGATGAGGATTACCAAATGGATTCACAGTCCCCACGGGGAGACACTTAGCCCCCAGTGGCCACAGTTTACCTACAAATAGAGAATTCAGCACTTCTGCCTCATGTTCATTGGAAAATCAGAAACCATGTCCTCCAGGTCACATAGATGCAGACCCAGCTTTGATGGTCTCACTACAAAGGAAGCTAAAGCTCCTGACAACAACATATATTTCAAGAGCCCAACCTCAGAGGCAGTTGCTCAAGAAGTCTTTAGGCCAGCAGAGCTCCATGTTTGTGGAGTGTTTATCCTGTCCCTTACTTATGGAAACTCCTCTACCACCTCCAAAGTTGTGAACTCCTGAGCATTTTTCATTCCACATATGTATTCAAAGATTTTCTAACTCTTCTCCTCCAATTGCATCTTACTTGGGGCGAGGGTATTGTCAAGGCACTGTTCTGGATGAAGGTGGGAAGATTTTTGGGTAGCACATATTTGCATACACATTGGATTCATTTTCCTATTTTCCATTCCAAATACTGAATCCCTGACACTAACCCATACCCTACTAGACTCTGACTACGAATCCTAATATGATGGAGAAAAATAACCCAAACAGAATAGAAATACAAGCAGTTCAGAGGAGGCATGGTGTGTAGTTGGACAGGCCTTTTGCATTATAAAGAGTAGGTGTTATGAATCTAGTCCAATGTAATAGTTCTCCATGTGTTTTTAAAGTTAACAAGTATGTGAATTCCTGTCTCCCTTTCTCTGTATCCTATTCAACACATGTATTTTTACATGCACATATAGAATCTTACCTGGTTTCCCAGCTACATTCTTGTGAGGTGGCTGACTTGGCAGATACAAACTGTGAGAAGAGATCACTCCTCCTAAATGCTGTTGGAACTGAAAATCAACCTATGGGTAAGCTTCCTACTTGAACAACATGATACATAAATCCATGTTCAGTAAAATAAATATTTTTGGATCTGTGGATGATATATATTTCATGATGAATTTCAATTGGCATATATATTTCTACTTTTTAATGTGTCTGTGTGTGTGTGTTTTGTGTGTATATATATATATATATATATATATATGTATATATACACACACACACTCTCCAGATTATTCAAAATATAAAATATATGTGTCTTATTTTACACTCCCTAAATTTATGTACATGTATGTGGATATATAAGCAACTTTTCACAAGATTAGTCTCAGAAATATTCATCCACCTGAAATACATATTTGTTTTCTAGTACTGAAAACTAACTTCAGTGAATTGTGCAGAGGAATCCTAACATTTCTACAGTATCTGACCCTGTTTAACATCAATGCAAGTAGACTCCTATGGGACATGATGTGTATTTTGACATTCATTTTTATTCAACACTGGAACATTAGTATTTCTTTAGTTGATACACATCATAGGATATATGTTTCATCCTCAAGTTCACAAATTTCTAGGCATTTGGTTCACTTTCAATCAAATCCTACTTCAGAACACATGTATCCCTTCATGTTTCTTGACTGGTCTTTTAATGAGACTTCTTTCCAAACACATTATTTTGGATTTCCATAATCACTTTTGAAGCAAAACTCACACACCATTAAGGGTAAACCATAACCCTAATATTACTATTAGATGTATAACGGGTTGGCATGAATGATCCTGTGTCGGTATAAGATTTCCTATATATTTTCAGATATCAATTCAAGCCATTATTTAAATTTTAACTATTTATATTCTTCATTCACAGTATGGTCTATTCATGCATTATCTCTATACTCACAGACCCAGGGTACACGTATTTGTACCCCTGAATGCTAATTTATAGGTCTTCAACATATTGCTCCCAAAAATAGTGAAAGAAATACTCACATCACCTTATCTACATATACATTGTATCACACTGATATTCTGCACACAAAATGCAAAGGTCACACTTATGATTGTTCCAAAGCCTAATTGGAAAGTGAGCATGGATTACTAAAAACATCCTTGTCCAGGTTGCCTCATGCTCTCAAATGTCAATTTTATTTGTGACTACACATTTGTTTCTGCCTAAGAATATATATTCAACCTCAACCCTCTTAAAAATGTCTAATCCTATCACTCACATTATACTTTGCCTGATTTCCTAATGTCAATATTCATTTTTGCTTTCCTACCGATTTTCCCCAGTTCTTCATTGTGACTGACTCTTCACATGTGCTGACATTTACATTCACTCTCTAACAGACAGCCTATTGCTAAAGAACTTTTGGTCCAAATTTTATACTCACTCTTCTTCTGAAACCTACTATCTTCCTAATCCTACCTACTATCCCTTTTTGACTGGATGTTCTCTTCTACATTGAATCATCCAAGGTACAAGGTCCTGTGCCATTGTATATGGATTTATCAGAGACATCTGTACAGAATGTAATTCAAAGCTAAGTATCCCAATCAAGGGCCCAATGCCATTCTGGCCTTCAAATCTTACTTAGATTTCTGTTTTCATACATATATTTCACCTCGGTATTATTATAAATATCACAGGTTCCCAATACCATTCTTCATCCAGCAGAATGTTTCCTAACCCAAATGGAACATGTTCTTAACCCCAAGCATACACTGTTCCCTCAATCTAACTTTACAGAAGAGCAGGGACAGAGTTGGTATTACAATACAAGAATGTAGGGGATCTTCCACCTGCTGAGAACCTCAAAGGTCCATGGAGAAATGATCCCTGGAGAAGATGTAGGTAGCTAGGAAGGATCTGAGAGAGCAAAAGTCATCTTCGGTGGCAGACAACCTGGTCAGGATGAAGGGATGTGTCTGAATGAGCCTCTCTCTTCTTAATGTAGACAAGATGGACCCAACCAGGCCTGTGTGGAGAGCTTTTCCTGGGTGCCTATGGTTGATATACCATTCTAACTTGTGAAAGTGTCACAGGAAGAAGGGGCAGCCTCCATCTCATGAGACCCTTAGAAGCAACAGTTAGGAAAAAGTGGTTTCCAAGGCAGTGACCTCATTCAGTTCCTGAAGGAAGTGACCTCACCACACTTCCTTGGTGATGGAACTCTCTGAACTTGGGATCCAGGAAGCCAGGCACCCAGAGGCAGTCCCAGTGCCAGTCCCAGTGGGCTCACTTGTCTGGATTTACCACGGGCAGAGTCAGTCTTTCTTGGTACCTACAGATGTGAGGATGGCCAATTGCCAGGAAAGCTCCGAAGGGGGTCTTTCCTGGGAAAGCAGGTAGTGGCTCACCCCTAACTCCTGTCAACTTCACAGAAGTGGCCACGGAGGCCAGATCTGAGACAGGACAGGCCATTTCGGGGGAACATAGTATGGCCCACCAGTCAGAGGACACTGCGGGTAGTCACAGACCTCCTTGGGGGAAGGAGGTGGCTTTGTGGGTGTCGGTGTGAATTTGTGGTTTTTGTCTAATGTTGTGAGAAGAGGTAGGAAAGGAAAATTGTTTGGTTCAAAGTGGACTGTTTCTAGCATGTCTTTTGACAAGGCGAGTGTTGCTATGTCTGTGTATCCCACTGTGTCCGTGGTTGTAGACATTAGAAAAGAGAATGCATCAATGGATGTGTCCTGTCTAGTAGAAAGCTTCCAGCATTCATCCTGCTCAATTTATGAATGGACTGCAGCTTGCCTTATCCATGGGCAACACCTCCTATCTTCCTAATGTCCTGTTTTCTTCCTGAATTCTGGCCACTCTTCAGAATAGGCTCATGGTTTTGTGTCCAAGATATGTACCACCTCCAAGCTTGGTGACATGGCCATGTACTGGATAGCTGAAAGGAATGGCGAGCATCTCAGAAAACTCAGATATCAGTGGGCCCAGTAAAGTCTCAGTGGAGAAAGCCTGCTTTGGGCCTTTTGCTTACCTATTGTTCTGTTTCCCTGGATGTCAGCAAGGTGTTTGCCTCAGGACACCCCTTTGTGAAGCCTCAAGAAAACCATTTTCAAATGCAAACGAACAGGCATCACCTGTGGCTCTTTGCTTAATTGCTTTGCAAAGGGATGTGTCTGAATCAGCCTCTTGGCCCTGTGTGAGGCTGTGGCTTAGATTGTCAGCACCTGATGGATCTCAAGAAAGATCTTATATGTGCATCCAAAGCCAATAGAGCAAAAAAGCAGTCATTGTGGATGAAGTCTCTCGCCTTCCTCTGTAAGGTTCCTGATCTCCATCAAGTGAGAATAGGGATCCTTTGGGTCAAATGAGTTCTTCAAAGCCCTGCAGCGGCTAGGCATTATGTGCTTAGATTTTCTCATGACTCCAATTCACACAAAGAATCTATACCCCACCATCAGCAGGCCTCAATGTGAAGAAGCTGAGCAGTATTAAAGGCAGGACTATTTGATCACTCCTGGTTCAAAGGAAGGGTGTACAGGCCACCCTGACATTAGGCTAATGAGGGGCAAGGAAGCTTATTGTAAACACTGTCTTAGGCTGTTCCCCTCCTGGAAACCTCCAGCCAGAGGTTGTGAGGATTGTCTATATTGAAGAAGATGAGGGCCTTGTGGCAGTGTTTCGGTTTGAATTGTGGTCATTTGTGTGGCTGTGGAAGAGATGACTGGGTCCCCCTGGGCTTGAACTCTGGTGTGATTCCCCTTGGAGACTGAGTTCTGGAACTGACCTCAGAGAAGTATTGCCATGAATTGTGTTGGGATTATTGGAGGTCACGCATGAGAGTCACCCTTGGAAACTGAGATAGAAGCCCAGGGTGACTTTCCACAAAACACTGGGAATCTCAGCCAGGATATAACATGATTTTATTCTTAAAGACCTGGCAGCCATAGTTGAGAGTCAAGACACACATGGACCTCACATTGTAGACCTCAGTGGGCCTGGTTTCATGTGACTTTTTGGCCACTCTTTGGGAAGCCTTGTTTGTGAGAGTTCTCCAGAGCTTTCATTGAAATGATCTTCCTCACCATTTAATGGTTCCTGAATGAATGGAAACCCACAGTGCCTCCAACTTCATCCTTTAAAAATGGCTAGATAAATACCATGCAATCTTTGAAATTCCCACCAGGTGGCACTGGAGAACTTTTGGATGTCCTGTTGCTGATCATGAGTGTACCATGCAGGGGCCTTGATTGACTGGGTTGCATGAAAATGGTGTAGAAAAGAGATGTCAGTAAGTTGGGGCCTGCTGATTAGTGGGCCTAGAGCAGTGGTGTGCAGGTGTGTGATAAAACATCTGTGGTGGGGCCATGTGGATCTGCCATGGGCTTCCAAATGGCTTGTGACTGACATGGTGCAGCCAGCAGACCCTTGTATGTAAAGGCATCTTGTTATATGGAGAGGTTTCAGGGCAATGTTCAGAATGAGGTTGCTATGGTCAAGAGGGCAAGCTCTGTGGGATAGAAGCCTGGTTGGTGCATACTCCTAGGACCTTGACCCACCACACTTCACAGAATTCCCTCCACCACTGTGTCCCAGTTGAACTCCTTGTATTTCGTGAAGGAAATTTTAAACTCCTAGTGTAGCAGCAAGAAACACCAAGAAAGATGAGGATTACCAAATGGATTCACAGTCCCCACGGGGAGACACTTAGCCCCCAGTGGCCACAGTTTACCTACAAATAGAGAATTCAGCACTTCTGCCTCATGTTCATTGGAAAATCAGAAACCATGTCCTCCAGGTCACATAGATGCAGACCCAGCTTTGATGGTCTCACTACAAAGGAAGCTAAAGCTCCTGACAACAACATATATTTCAAGAGCCCAACCTCAGAGGCAGTTGCTCAAGAAGTCTTTAGGCCAGCAGAGCTCCATGTTTGTGGAGTGTTTATCCTGTCCCTTACTTATGGAAACTCCTCTACCACCTCCAAAGTTGTGAACTCCTGAGCATTTTTCATTCCACATATGTATTCAAAGATTTTCTAACTCTTCTCCTCCAATTGCATCTTACTTGGGGCGAGGGTATTGTCAAGGCACTGTTCTGGATGAAGGTGGGAAGATTTTTGGGTAGCACATATTTGCATACACATTGGATTAATTTTCCTATTTTCCATTCCAAATACTGAATCCCTGACACTAACCCATACCCTACTAGACTCTGACTACGAATCCTAATATGATGGAGAAAAATAACCCAAACAGAATAGAAATACAAGCAGTTCAGAGGAGGCATGGTGTGTAGTTGGACAGGCCTTTTGCATTATAAAGAGTAGGTGTTATGAATCTAGTCCAATGTAATAGTTCTCCATGTGTTTTTAAAGTTAACAAGTATGTGAATTCCTGTCTCCCTTTCTCTGTATCCTATTCAACACATGTATTTTTACATGCACATATAGAATCTTACCTGGTTTCCCAGCTACATTCTTGTGAGGTGGCTGACTTGGCAGATACAAACTGTGAGAAGAGATCACTCCTCCTAAATGCTGTTGGAACTGAAAATCAACCTATGGGTAAGCTTCCTACTTGAACAACATGATACATAAATCCATGTTCAGTAAAATAAATATTTTTGGATCTGTGGATGATATATATTTCATGATGAATTTCAATTGGCATATATATTTCTACTTTTTAATGTGTCTGTGTGTGTGTGTGTTTTGTGTGTATATATATATATATATGTATATATATACACACACACACTCTCCAGATTATTCAAAATATAAAATATATGTGTCTTATTTTACACCCCCTCAATTTATGTACATGTATGTGGATTTATAAGCAACTTTTCACAAGATTAGTCTCAGAAATATTCATCCACCTGAAATACATATTTGTTTTCTAGTACTGAAAACTAACTTCAGTGAATTGTGCAGAGAAATCCTAACATTTCTACAGTATCTGACCCTGTTTAACATCAATGCAAGTAGACTCCTATGGGACATGATGTGTATTTTGACATTCATTTTTATTCAACACTGGAACATTAGTATTTCTTTAGTTGATACACATCATAGGATATATGTTTCATCCTCAAGTTCACAAATTTCTAGGCATTTGGTTCACTTTCAATCAAATCCTACTTCAGAACACATGTATCCCTTCATGTTTCTTGACTGGTCTTTTAATGAGACTTCTTTCCAAACACATTATTTTGGATTTCCATAATCACTTTTGAAGCAAAACTCACACACCATTAAGGGTAAACCATAACCCTAATATTACCATTAGATGTATAACTGGTTGGCATGAATGATCCCGTATCAGTATAAGATTTCCTATATATTTTCAGATATCAATTCAATCCAGTATTCAAATTTTAACCATTTATATTCTTCATTCACAGTATGGTCTATTCATGCATTATCTCTATACTCACAGACCCAGGGTACACCTATTTGTACCCCCGAATGCTAATTTATAGGTCTTCAAAATATTGCTCCCAAAAATGGTGAAAGAAATACTCACATTACCTTATCTACATATACAGTGTATCACATTGATATTCTGCACACAAAATGCAAAGGTCACACTTATGATTGTACCAAAGCCTAATTGGAAAGTGAGCATGGATTACTAAAACATCCTTGTCCAGGTTGCCTAATGCTCTCAAATGTCAATTTTCTTTGTGACTACACATTTGTTTCTGCCTGAGATTATATATTCAACCTCAACCCTGTTGAAAATGTCTAATCCTATCACTCACTTTATACTTTGCCTGATTTCCTAATGTCAATATTCATTTTTGCTTTCCTACCGATTTTCCCCAGTTCATCATTGTGACTGACTCTTCACATGTGCTGATATTTACATTCACTCTCTAACAGACAGCCTATTGCTAAAGAACTTTTGGTCCAAATGTTATACTCACTCTTCTTCCTAAACCTACTATCTTCCTAATCCTACCTACTATCCCTTTTTGACTGGATGTTCTCTTCTACATTGAATCATCCAAGGTACAAGGTCCTGTGCCATTGTATATGGATTTATCAGAGACATCTGTACAGAATGTAATTCAAAGCTAAGTATCCCAATCAAGGGCCCAATGCCCTTCTGGCCTTCAAATCTTACTTAGATTTCTGTTTTCATACATATATTTCACCTCGGTATTATTATAAATATCACAGGTTCCCAATACCATTCTTCATCCAGCAGAATGTTTCCTAACCCAAATGGAACATGTTCTTAACCCCAAGCATACACTGTTCCCTCAATCTAACTTTACAGAAGAGCAGGGACAGAGTTGGTCTTACAATACAAGAATGTAGGGGATCTTCCACCTGCTGAGAACCTCAAAGGTCCATGGAGAAATGATCCCTGGAGAAGATGTAGGCAGCTAGGAAGGATCTGAGAGAGCAAAAGTCATCTTCGGTGGCAGACAACCTGGTCAGGATGAAGGGATGTGTCTGAATGAGCCTCTCTCTTCTTAATGTAGACAAGATGGACCCAACCAGGCCTGTGTGGAGAGCTTTTCCTGGGTGCCTATGGTTGATATACCATTCTAACTTGTGAAAGTGTCACAGGAAGAAGGGGCAGCCTCCATCTCATGAGACCCTTAGAAGCAACAGTTAGGACAAAGTGGTTTCCAAGGCAGTGACCTCATTCAGTTCCTGAAGGAAGTGACCTCACCACACTTCCTTGGTGATGGAACTCTCTGAACTTGGGATCCAGGAAGCCAGGCACCCAGAGGCAGTCCCAGTGCCAGTCCCAGTGGGCTCACTTGTCTGGATTTACCACGGACAGAGTCAGTCTTTCTTGGTCCCTACAGATGTGAGGATGGCCAATTGCCAGGAAAGCTCCGAAGGGGGTCTTTCCTGGGAAAGCAGGTAGTGGCTCACCCCTGGCTCCTGTAAACTTCACAGAAGTGGCCAAGGAGGCCAGATCTGAGACAGGACAGGCCATTTCGGGGGAACATAGTATGGTCCACCAGTCAGAGGACACTGCGGGTAGTCACAGACCTCCTTGGGGGAAGGAGGTGGCTTTGTGGGTGTGGGTGTGAATTTGGGGTTTTGTCTAATGTTGTGAGAAGAGGTAGGAAAGGAGGTTTGTTTGGTTCAAAGTGGACTGTTTCTAGCATGTCTTTTGACAAGGCGAGTGTTGCTATGTCTGTGTATCCCACTGTGTCCGTGGTTGTAGACATTAGAAAAGAGAATGCATCAATGGATGTGTCCTGTCTAGTAGAAAGCTTCCAGCATTCATCCTGCTCAATTTATGAATGGACTGCAGCTTGCCTTATCCATGGGCAACACCTCCTATCTTCCTAATGTCCTGTTTTCTTCCTGAATTCTGGCCACTCTTCAGAATAGGCTCATGGTTTTGTGTCCAAGATATGTACCACCTCCAAGCTTGGTGACATGGCCATGTACTGGATAGCTGAAAGGAATGGCCAGCATCTCAGAAAACTCAGATATCAGTGGGCCCAGTAAAGTCTCAGTGGAGAAACCGTGCTTTGGGCCTTTTGCTTACCTATTGTTCTGTTTCCCTGGATGTCAGCAAGGTGTTTGCCTCAGGACACCCCTTTGTGAAGCCTCAAGAAAACCATTTTCAAATGCAAACGAACAGGCATCACCTGTGGCTCTTTGCTTAATTGCTTTGCAAAGGGATGTGTCTGAATCAGCCTCTTGGCCCTGTGTGAGGCTGTGGCTTAGATTGTCAGCACCTGATGGATCTCAAGAAAGATCTTATATGTGCATCCAAAGCCAATATAGCAAAAAAGCAGTCATTGTGGATGAAGTCTCTCGCCTTCCTCTGTAAGGTTCCTGATCTCCATCAAGTGAGAATAGGGATCCTTTGGGTCAAATGAGTTCTTCAAAGCCCTGCAGCGGCTAGGCATTATGTGCTTAGATTTTCTCATGACTCCAATTCACACAAAGAATCTATACCCCACCATCAGCAGGACTCAATGTGAAGAAGCTGAGCAGTATTAAAGGCAGGACTATTTGATCACTCCTGGTTCAAAGGAAGGGTGTACAGGCCACCCTGACATTAGGCTAATGAGGGGCAAGGAAGCTTATTGTAAACACTGTCTTAGGCTGTTCCCCTCCTGGAAACCTCCAGCCAGAGGTTGTGAGGATTGTCTATATTGAAGAAGATGAGGGCCTTGTGGCAGTGTTTCGGTTTGAATTGTGGTCATTTGTGTGGCTGTGGAAGAGATGACTGGGTCCGCCTGGGCTTGAACTCTGGTGTGATTCCCCTTGGAGACTGAGTTCTGGAACTGACCTCAGAGAAGTATTGCCATGAATTGTGTTGGGATTATTGGAGGTCACGCATGAGAGTCACCCTTGGAAACTGAGATAGAAGCCCAGGGTGACTTTCCACAAAACACTGGGAATCTCAGCCAGGATATAACATGATTTTATTCTTAAAGACCTGGCAGCCATAGTTGAGAGTCAAGACACACATGGACCTCACATTGTAGACCTCAGTGGGCCTGGTTTCATGTGACTTTTTGGCCACTCTTTGGGAAGCCTTGTTTGTGAGAGTTCTCCAGAGCTTTCATTGAAATGATCTTCCTCACCATTTAATGGTTCCTGAATGAATGGAAACCCACAGTGCCTCCGACTTCATCCTTTAAAAATGGCTAGATAAATACCATGCAATCTTTGAAATTCCCACCAGGTGGCACTGGAGAACTTTTGGATGTCCTGTTGCTGATCATGAGTGTACCATGCAGGTGCCTTGATTGACTGGGTTGCATGAAAATGGTGTAGAAAAGAGATGTCAGTAAGTTGGGGCCTGCTGATTAGTGGGCCTAGAGCAGTGGTGTGCAGGTGTGTGATAAAACATCTGTGGTGGGGCCATGTGGATCTGCCATGGGCTTCCAAATGGCTTGTGACTGACATGGTGCAGCCAGCAGACCCTTGTAAGTAAAGGCATCTTGTTATATGGAGAGGTTTCAGGGCAATGTTCAGAATGAGGTTGCTATGTTCAAGAGGGCAAGCTCTGTGGGATAGAAGCCTGGTTGGTGCATACTCCTAGGACCTTGACCCACCACACTTCACAGAATTCCCTCCACCACTGTGTCCCAGTTGAACTCCTTGTATTTCGTGAAGGAAATTTTAAACTCCTAGTGTAGCAGCAAGAAACACCAAGAAAGATGAGGATTACCAAATGGATTCACAGTCCCCACGGGGAGACACTTAGCCCCCAGTGGCCACAGTTTACCTACAAAGAGAGAATTCAGCACTTCTGCCTCATGTTCATTGGAAAATCAGAAACCATGTCCTCCAGGTCACATAGATGCAGACCCAGCTTTGATGGTCTCACTACAAAGGAAGCTAAAGCTCCTGACAACAACATATATTTCAAGAGCCCAACCTCAGAGGCAGTTGCTCAAGAAGTCTTTAGGCCAGCAGAGCTCCATGTTTGTGGAGTATTTATCCTGTCCCTTACTTATGGAAACTCCTCTACCACCTCCAAAGTTGTGAACTCCTGAGCATTTTTCATTCCACATATGTATTCAAAGATTTTCTAACTCTTCTCCTCCAATTGCATCTTACTTGGGGCGAGGGTAATGTCAAGGCATTGTTCTGGATGAAGGTGGGAAGATTTTTGGGTAGCACATATTTGCATACACATTGGATTCATTTTCCTATTTTCCATTCCAAATACTGAATCCCTGACACTAACCCATACCCTACTAGACTCTGACTACGAATCCTAATATGATGGAGAAAAATAACCCAAACAGAATAGAAATACAAGCACTTCAGAGGAGGCATGGTGTGTAGTTGGACAGGCCTTTTGCATTATAAAGAGTAGGTGTTATGAATCTAGTCCAATGTAATAGTTCTCCATGTGTTTTTAAAGTTAACAAGTATGTGAATTCCTGTCTCCCTTTCTCTGTATCCTATTCAACACATGTATTTTTACATGCACATATAGAATCCTACCTGGTTTCCCAGCTACATTCTTGTGAGGTGGCTGACTTGGCAGATACAAACTGTGAGAAGAGATCACTCCTCCTAAATGCTGTTGGAACTGAAAATCAACCTATGGGTAAGCTTCCTACTTGAACAACATGATACATAAATCCATGTTCAGTAAAATAAATATTTTTGGATCTGTGGATGATATATATTTCATGATGAATTTCAATTGGCATATATATTTCTACTTTTTAATGTGTCTGTGTGTGTGTGTTTTTTGTGTATATATATATATATATATATGTATATATACACACACACACACTCTCCAGATTATTCAAAATATAAAATATATGTGTCTTATTTTACACTCCCTAAATTTATGTACATGTATGTGGATTTATAATCAACTTTTCACAAGATTAGTCTCAGAAATATTCATCCACCTGAAATACATATTTGTTTTCTAGTACTGAAAACTAACTTCAGTGAATTGTGCAGAGAAATCCTAACATTTCTACAGTATCTGACCCTGTTTAACATCAATGCAAGTAGACTCCTATGGGACATGATGTGTATTTTGACATTCATTTTTATTCAACACTGGAACATTAGTATTTCTTTAGTTGATACACATCATAGGATATATGTTTCATCCTCAAGTTCACAAATTTCTAGGCATTTGGTTCACTTTCAATCAAATCCTACTTCAGAACACATGTATCCCTTCATGTTTCTTGACTGGTCTTTTAATGAGACTTCTTTCCAAACACATTATTTTGGATTTCCATAATCACTTTTGAAGCAAAACTCACACACCATTAAGGGTAAACCATAACCCTAATATTACCATTAGATGTATAACTGGTTGGCATGAATGATCCCGTATCACTATAAGATTTCCTATATATTTTCAGATATCAATTCAATCCAGTATTCAAATTTTAACCATTTATATTCTTCATTCACAGTATGGTCTATTCATGCATTATCTCTATACTCACAGACCCAGGGTACACCTATTTGTACCCCCGAATGCTAATTTATAGGTCTTCAAAATATTGCTCCCAAAAATGGTGAAAGAAATACTCACATCACCTTATCTACATATACAGTTTATCACATTGATATTCTGCACACAAAATGCAAAGGTCACACTTATGATTGTACCAAAGCCTAATTGGAAAGTGAGCATGGATTACTAAAAACATCCTTGTCCAGGTTGCCTAATGCTCTCAAATGTCAATTTTATTTGTGACTACACATTTGTTTCTGCCTGAGATTATATATTCAACCTCAACCCTGTTGAAAATGTCTAATCCTATCACTCACTTTATACTTTGCCTGATTTCCTAATGTCAATATTCATTTTTGCTTTCCTACCGATTTTCCCCAGTTCATCATTGTGACTGACTCTTCACATGTGCTGATATTTACATTCACTCTCTAACAGACAGCCTATTGCTAAAGAACTTTTGGTCCAAATGTTATACTCACTCTTCTTCCTAAACCTACTATCTTCCTAATCCTACCTACTATCCCTTTTTGACTGGATGTTCTCTTCTACATTGAATCATCCAAGGTACAAGGTCCTGTGCCATTGTATATGGATTTATCAGAGACATCTGTACAGAATGTAATTCAAAGCTAAGTATCCCAATCAAGGGCCCAATGCCCTTCTGGCCTTCAAATCTTACTTAGATTTCTGTTTTCATACATATATTTCACCTCGGTATTATTATAAATATCACAGGTTCCCAATACCATTCTTCATCCAGCAGAATGTTTCCTAACCCAAATGGAACATGTTCTTAACCCCAAGCATACACTGTTCCCTCAATCTAACTTTACAGAAGAGCAGGGACAGAGTTGGTCTTACAATACAAGAATGTAGGGGATCTTCCACCTGCTGAGAACCTCAAAGGTCCATGGAGAAATGATCCCTAGAGAATATGTAGGCAGCTAGGAAGGATCTGAGAGAGCAAAAGTCATCTTCGGTGGCAGACAACCTGGTCAGGATGAAGGGATGTGTCTGAATGAGCCTCTCTCTTCTTAATGTAGACAAGATGGACCCAACCAGGCCTGTGTGGAGAGCTTTTCCTGGGTGCCTATGGTTGATATACCATTCTAACTTGTGAAAGTGTCACAGGAAGAAGGGGCAGCCTCCATCTCATGAGACCCTTAGAAGCAACAGTTAGGACAAAGTGGTTTCCAAGGCAGTGACCTCATTCAGTTCCTGAAGGAAGTGACCTCACCACACTTCCTTGGTGATGGAACTCTCTGAACTTGGGATCCAGGAAGCCAGGCACCCAGAGGCAGTCCCAGTGCCAGTCCCAGTGGGCTCACTTGTCTGGATTTACCACGGACAGGGTCAGTCTTTCTTGGTACCTACAGATGTGAGGATGGCCAATTGCCAGGAAAGCTCCGAAGGGGGTCTTTCCTGGGAAAGCAGGTAGTGGCTCACCCCTGGCTCCTGTCAACTTCACAGAAGTGGCCACGGAGGCCAGATCTGAGACAGGACAGGCCATTTCGGGGGAACATAGTATGGCCCACCAGGCAGAAGACACTGCGGGTAGTCACAGACCGCCTTGGGGGAAGGAGGTGGCTTTGTGGGTGTGGGTGTGAATTTGTGGTTTTTGTCTAATGTTGTGAGAAGAGGTAGGAAAGGAGGTTTGTTTGGTTCAAAGTGGACTGTTTCTAGCATGTCTTTTGACAAGGCGAGTGTTGCTATGTCTGTGTATCCCACTGTGTCCGTGGTTGTAGACATTAGAAAAGAGAATGCATCAATGGATGTGTCCTGTCTAGTAGAAAGCTTCCAGCATTCATCCTGCTCAATTTATGAATGGACTGCAGCTTGCCTTATCCATGGGCAATGCCTCCTATCTTCCTAATGTCCTGTTTTCTTCCTGAATTCTGGCCACTCTTCAGAATAGGCTCATGGTTTTGTGTCCAAGATATGTACCACCTCCAAGCTTGGTGACATGGCCATGTACTGGATAGCTGAAAGGAATGGCCAGCATCTCAGAAAACTCAGATATCAGTGGGCCCAGTAAAGTCTCAGTGGAGAAACTGTGCTTTGGGCGTTCTGCTTACCTATTGTTCTGTTTCCCTGGATGTCAGCAAGGTGTTTGCCTCAGGACACCCCTTTGTGAAGCCTCAAGAAAACCATTTTCAAATGCAAACGAACAGGCATCACCTGTGGCTCTTTGCTTAATTGCTTTGCAAAGGGATGTGTCTGAATCAGCCTCTTGGCCCTGTGTGAGGCTGTGGCTTAGATTGTCAGCACCTGATGGATCTCAAGAAAGATCTTATATGTGCATCCAAAGCCAATAGAGCAAAAAAGCAGTCATTGTGGATGAAGTCTCTCGCCTTCCTCTGTAAGGTTCCTGATCTCCATCAAGTGAGAATAGGGATCCTTTGGGTCAAATGAGTTCTTCAAAGCCCTGCAGCGGCTAGGCATTATGTGCTTAGATTTTCTCATGACTCCAATTCACACAAAGAATCTATACCCCACCATCAGCAGGCCTCAATGTGAAGAAGCTGAGCAGTATTAAAGGCAGGACTATTTGATCACTCCTGGTTCAAAGGAAGGGTGTACAGGCCACCCTGACATTAGGCTAATGAGGGGCAAGGAAGCTTATTGTAAACACTGTCTTAGGCTGTTCCCCTCCTGGAAACCTCCAGCCAGAGGTTGTGAGGATTGTCTATATTGAAGAAGATGAGGGCCTTGTGGCAGTGTTTCGGTTTGAATTGTGGTCATTTGTGTGGCTGTGGAAGAGATGACTGGGTCCCCCTGGGCTTGAACTCTGGTGTGATTCCCCTTGGAGACTGAGTTCTGGAACTGACCTCAGAGAAGTATTGCCATGAATTGTGTTGGGATTATTGGAGGTCACGCATGAGAGTCACCCTTGGAAACTGAGATAGAAGCCCAGGGTGACTTTCCACAAAACACTGGGAATCTCAGCCAGGATATAACATGATTTTATTCTTAAAGACCTGGCAGCCATAGTTGAGAGTCAAGACACACATGGACCTCACATTGTAGACCTCAGTGGGCCTGGTTTCATGTGACTTTTTGGCCACTCTTTGGGAAGCCTTGTTTGTGAGAGTTCTCCAGAGCTTTAATTGAAATGATCTTCCTCACCATTTAATGGTTCCTGAATGAATGGAAACCCACAGTGCCTCCGACTTCATCCTTTAAAAATGGCTAGATAAATACCATGCAATCTTTGAAATTCCCACCAGGTGGCACTGGAGAACTTTTGGATGTCCTGTTGCTGATCATGAGTGTACCATGCAGGTGCCTTGATTGACTGGGTTGCATGAAAATGGTGTAGAAAAGAGATGTCAGTAAGTTGGGGCCTGCTGATTAGTGGGCCTAGAGCAGTGGTGTGCAGGTGTGTGATAAAACATCTGTGGTGGGGCCATGTGGATCTGCCATGGGCTTCCAAATGGCTTGTGACTGACATGGTGCAGCCAGCAGACCCTTGTAAGTAAAGGCATCTTGTTATATGGAGAGGTTTCAGGGCAATGTTCAGAATGAGGTTGCTATGTTCAAGAGGGCAAGCTCTGTGGGATAGAAGCCTGGTTGGTGCATACTCCTAGGACCTTGACCCACCACACTTCACAGAATTCCCTCCACCACTGTGTCCCAGTTGAACTCCTTGTATTTCGTGAAGGAAATTTTAAACTCCTAGTGTAGCAGCAAGAAACACCAAGAAAGATGAGGATTACCAAATGGATTCACAGTCCCCACGGGGAGACACTTAGCCCCCAGTGGCCACAGTTTACCTACAAAGAGAGAATTCAGCACTTCTGCCTCATGTTCATTGGAAAATCAGAAACCATGTCCTCCAGGTCACATAGATGCAGACCCAGCTTTGATGATCTCACTACAAAGGAAGCTAAAGCTCCTGACAACAACATATATTTCAAGAGCCCAACCTCAGAGGCAGTTGCTCAAGAAGTCTTTAGGCCAGCAGAGCTCCATGTTTGTGGAGTGTTTATCCTGTCCCTTACTTATGGAAACTCCTCTACCACCTCCAAAGTTGTGAACTCCTGAGCATTTTTCATTCCACATATGTATTCAAAGATTTTCTAACTCTTCTCCTCCAATTGCATCTTACTTGGGGCGAGGGTAATGTCAAGGCATTGTTCTGGATGAAGGTGGGAAGATTTTTGGGTAGCACATATTTGAATACACATTGGATTCATTTTCCTATTTTCCATTCCAAATACTGAATCCCTGACACTAACCCATACCCTACTAGACTCTGACTACGAATCCTAATATGATGGAGAAAAATAACCCAAACAGAATAGAAATACAAGCAGTTCAGAGGAGGCATGGTGTGTAGTTGGACAGGCCTTTTGCATTATAAAGAGTAGGTGTTTGCCTCAGGACACCCCTTTGTGAAGCCTCAAGAAAACCATTTTCAAATGCAAACGAACAGGCATCACCTGTGGCTCTTTGCTTAATTGCTTTGCAAAGGGATGTGTCTGAATCAGCCTCTTGGCCCTGTGTGAGGCTGTGGCTTAGATTGTCAGCACCTGATGGATCTCAAGAAAGATCTTATATGTGCATCCAAAGCCAATAGAGCAAAAAAGCAGTCATTGTGGATGAAGTCTCTTGCCATCCTTTGTAAGGTTCCTGATCTCCATCAAGTGAGAATAGGGATCCTTTGGGTCAAATGAGTTCTTCAAAGCCCTGCAGTGGCTAGGCATTATGTGCTTAGATTTTCTCATGACTCCAATTCACACAAAGAATCTATACCCCACCATCAGCTGGCCTCAATGTGGAGAAGCTGAGCAGTATTAAAGGCAGGACTATTTGATCACTCCTGGTTCAAAGGAAGGGTGTACAGGCCACCCTGACATTAGGCTAATGAGGGGCAAGGAAGCTTATTGTAAACACTGTCTTAGGCTGTTCCCCTTCTGGAAACCTCCAGCCAGAGGTTGTGAGGATTGTCTATATTGAAGAAGATGAGGGCCTTGTGGCAGTGTTTCGGTTTGAATTGTGGTCATTTGTGTGGCTGTGGAAGAGATGACTGGGTCCCCCTGGGCTTGAACTCTGGTGTGATTCCCCTTGGAGACTGAGTTCTGGAACTGACCTCAGAGAAGTATTGCCATGAATTGTGTTGGGATTATTGGAGGTCACGCATGAGAGTCACCCTTGGAAACTGAGATAGAAGCCCAGGGTGACTTTCCACAAAACACTGGGAATCTCAGCCAGGATATAACATGATTTTATTCTTAAAGACCTGGCAGCCATAGTTGAGAGTCAAGACACACATGGACCTCACATTGTAGACCTCAGTGGGCCTGGTTTCATGTGACTTTTTGGCCACTCTTTGGGAAGCCTTGTTTGTGAGAGTTCTCCAGAGCTTTCATTGAAATGATCTTCCTCACCATTTAATGGTTCCTGAATGAATGGAAACCCACAGTGCCTCCGACTTCATCCTTTAAAAATGGGTAGATAAATACCATGCAATCTTTGAAATTCCCACCAGGTGGCACTGGAGAACTTTTGGATGTCCTGTTGCTGATCATGAGTGTACCATGCAGGGGCCTTGATTGACTGGGTTGCATGAAAATGGTTTAGAAAGAGATGCCAGTAAGTTGGGGCCTGCTGATTAGTGGGCCTAGAGCAGTGGTGTGCAGGTGTGTGATAAAACATCTGTGGTGGGGCCATGTGGATCTGCCATGGGCTTCCAAATGGCTTGTGACTGACATGGTGCAGCCAGCAGACCCTTGTATGTAAAGGCATCTTGTTATATGGAGAGGTTTCAGGGCAATGTTCAGAATGAGGTTGCTATCGTCAAGAGGGCAAGCTCTGTGGGATAGAAGCCTGGTTGGTGCATACTCCTAGGACCTTGACCAACCACACTTCACAGAATTCCCTCCACCACTGTGTCCCAGTTGAACTCCTTGTATTTTGTTAAGAAAATTTTAAACTCGTAGTGTAGCAGCAAGAAACACCACGAAAGGTGATTATGACCAAATGGATTCACAGTCCCCACGGGGAGACACTTAGCCCCCAGTGGCCACAGTTTACCTACAAAGAGAGAATTCAGCACTTCTGCCTCATGTTCATTGGAAAATCAGAAACCATGTCCTCTAGGTCAATAGATGGAGACCCAGCTTTGATGGTCTCACTACAAAGGAAGCTAAAGCTCCTGACAACAACATATATTTCAAGAGCCCAACCTCAGAGGCAGTTTCTCAAGAAGTCTTTAGGCCAGCAGAGCTCCATGTTTGTGGAGTGTTTATCCTGTCCCTTACTTATGGAAACTCTTCTACCAAATCCAAAGTTGTGAACTCCTGAGCATTTTTCATTCCACATATGTATTCAAAGATTTTCTAACTCTTCTCCTCCAATTGCATCTTACTTGGGGCGAGGGTAATATCAAGGCATTATTCTGCATGAAGGTGGGAAGATTTTTGGGTAGCATATATTTGAATACACATTGGATTCATTGTCCTATTTTCCATTCCAAATACTGAATTCCTGACACTAACCCATATCCTACTAGACTCTGACTACGAATCCTAATATGATGGAAAAAAATAACCCAAACAGAATAAAAATACAAGCAGTTCAGAGGAGGCATGGTGTGTAGTTGGACAGGCCTTTTTCATTATAAATGGTAGGTGTTATGAATTTAGTCCAATGTAATAGTTCTCCATGTGTTTTTAAAGTTAACATGTATGTGAATTCCTGTCTTTCTTTCTCTGTATCCTATTCAACACATGTATTTTTACATGCACATATAGAATCCTACCCGGTTTTCCAGCTACATTCTGGTGAGGTGCCTGATTGGCAGATACAAACTGTGAGAAGAGATCACTCCTTCTAAATGCTGTTGGAACTGAAAATCAACCTATGGGTAAGCTTCCTACTTGAACAACATGATACATAAATCCATGTTCAGTAAAATAAATATTTTTGGATCTGTGGATGATATATATTTCATGATGAATTTCAATTGGCATATATATTTCTACTTTTTAATGTGTCTGTGTGTGTGTGTTTTGTGTGTGTATATATATATATATATATATATATGTATATATACACACACACACACTCTCCAGATTATTAAAAATATAAAATATATGTGTCTTATTTTACACTCCCTAAATTTATGTACACGTATGTGGATTTATAAGCAACTTTTCACAAGATTAGTCTCAGAAATATTCATCCACCTGAAATACATATTTTTTTTATAGTACTGAAAACTAACTTCAGTGAATGGTGCAAAGAAATCCTAACATTTCTACAGTAACTGACCCTGTTTAACATCAATGCAAGTAGACTCCTATAGGACATGATGTGTATTTTGACATTCATTTTTATTCAACACTGGTACATTAGTATTTCTTCAGTTGATACACATCATAGGATATATATTTCATCCTCAAGTTCACATATTTCTAGGCATTTGGTTCACTTTCAATCAAATCCTACTTCAGAACACATGTATCCCTTCATGTTTCTTGACTGGTCTTTTAATGAGACTTCTTTCCAAACACATTATTTTGGATTTCCATAATCACTTTTGAAGCAAAACTCACACACCATTAAGGGTAAACCATAACCCTAATATTACCATTAGATGTATAACTGGCTGGCATGAATGATCCCGTATCAGTATAAGATTTCTTATATATTTTCAGATATCAATTCAATCTAGTATTCAAATTTTAACCATTTATATTCTTCATTCACAGTATGGTCTATTCATGCATTATCTCCATACTCACAGACCCAGGGTACACCTATTTGTACCCCCGAATGCTAATTTATAGGTCTTCAAAATATTGCTCCCAAAAATGGTGAAAGAAATACTCACATCACCTTATCTACATATACATTGTATCACAGTGATATTCTGCACACAAAATGCAAAGGTCACACTTATTATTGTACCAAAGCCTAATTGGAAAGTGAGCATAGATTACTAAAACATCCTTGTCCAGGTTGCCTAATGCTCTCAAATGTCAATTTTATTTGTGACTACACATTTGTTTCTGCCTAAGATTATATATTCAACCTCAACCCTGTTGAAAATGTCTAATCCTATCACTCACTTTATACTTTGCCTGATTTCCTAATGTCGATATTCATTTTTGAATTCCTACCTATTTTCCCCAGTTCATCATTGTGACTGACTCTTCACATGTGCTGACATTTACATTCACTCTCTAACAGACAGCCTATTGCTAAAGAAATTTTGGTCCAAATTTTATACTCACCCTTCTTCCTAAACCTACTGACTATCTTCCTAATCCTACCTACTATCCCTTTTTGACTGCATGTTCTCTTCTACATTGAATCATTTAAGGTATAAGGTCCTATGCCATTGTATATGGATTTATCAGAGACATCTGTGCAGAATGTATTTCAAAGCTAAGTATCCCAATCAAGGGCCCAATGCCCTTCTGGCCTTCAAATCTTACTTAGATTTCTGTTTTCATACATATATTTCACCTCGGTATTATTATAAATATCACAGGTTCCCAATACCATTCTTCATCCAGCAGAATGTTTCCTAACCCAAATGGAACATGTTCTTAACCCCAAGCATACACTGTTCCCTCAATCTAACTTTACAGAAGAGCAGGGACAGAGTTGGTCTTACAATACAAGAATGTAGGGGATCTTCCACCTGCTGAGAACCTCAAAGGTCCATGGAGAAATGATCCCTGGAGAAGATGTAGGCAGCTAGGAAGGATCTGAAAGAGCAAAAGTCATCTTCGGTGGCAGACAACCTGGTCAGACTGAAGGGATGTGTCTGAATGAGCCTCTCTCTTCTTAATGTAGACAAGATGGACCAAACCAGGCCTGTGTGGAGAGCTTTTCCTGGGTGCCTATGGTTGACGTACCATTCTAACTTGTGAAAGTGTCACAGGAAGAAGGGGCAGCCTCCATCTCATGAGACCCTTAGAAGCAACAGTTAGGACAAAGTGGTTTCCAAGGCAGTGACCTCATTCAGTTCCTGAAGGAAGTGACCTCACCACACTTCCTTGGTGATGGAACTCTCTGAACTTGGGATCCAGGAAGCCAGGCACCCAGAGGCAGTCCCAGTGCCAGTCCCAGTGGGCTCACTTGTCTGGATTTACCACGGACAGAGTCAGTCTTTCTTGGTACCTACAGATGTGAGGATGGCCAATTGCCAGGAAAGCTCCAAAGGGGGTCTTTCCTGGGAAAGCAGGTAGTGGCTCACCCCTGGCTCCTGTCAACTTCACAGAAGTGGCCAAGGAGGCCAGATCTGAGACAGGACAGGCCATTTCGGGGGAACATAGTATGGCCCACCAGTCAGAGGACACTGCGGGTAGTGACAGACCTCCTTGGGGGAAGGAGGTGGCTTTGTGGGTGTGGGTGTGAATTTGTGGTTTTGTCTAATGTTGTGAGAAGAGGTAGGAAAGGAGGTTTGTTTGGTTCAAAGTGGACTGTTTCTAGCATGTCTTTTGACAAGGCGAGTGTTGCTATGTCTGTGTATCCCACTGTGTCCGTGGTTGTAGACATTAGAAAAGAGAATGCATCAATGGATGTGTCCTGTCTAGTAGAAAGGTTCCAGCATTCATCCTGCTCAATTTATGAATGGACTGCAGCTTGCCTTATCCATGGGCAACACCTCCTATCTTCCTAATGTCCTGTTTTCTTCCTGAATTCTGGCCACTCTTCAGAATAGGCTCATGGTTTTGTGTCCAAGATATGTACCACCTCCAAGCTTGGTGACATGGCCATGTACTGGATAGCTGAAAGGAATGGCGAGCATCTCAGAAAACTCAGATATCAGTGGGCCCAGTAAAGTCTCAGTGGAGAAAGCCTGCTTTGGGCCTTTTGCTTACCTATTGTTCTGTTTCCCTGGATGTCAGCAAGGTGTTTGCCTCAGGACACCCCTTTGTGAAGCCTCAAGAAAACCATTTTCAAATGCAAACGAACAGGCATCACCTGTGGCTCTTTGCTTAATTGCTTTGCAAAGGGATGTGTCTGAATCAGCCTCTTGGCCCTGTGTGAGGCTGTGGCTTAGATTGTCAGCACCTGATGGATCTCAAGAAAGATCTTATATGTGCATCCAAAGCCAATAGAGCAAAAAAGCAGTCATTGTGGATGAAGTCTCTCGCCTTCCTCTGTAAGGTTCCTGATCTCCATCAAGTGAGAATAGGGATCCTTTGGGTCAAATGAGTTCTTCAAAGCCCTGCAGCGGCTAGGCATTATGTGCTTAGATTTTCTCATGACTCCAATTCACACAAAGAATCTATACCCCACCATCAGCAGGCCTCAATGTGAAGAAGCTGAGCAGTATTAAAGGCAGGACTATTTGATCACTCCTGGTTCAAAGGAAGGGTGTACAGGCCACCCTGACATTAGGCTAATGAGGGGCAAGGAAGCTTATTGTAAACACTGTCTTAGGCTGTTCCCCTCCTGGAAACCTCCAGCCAGAGGTTGTGAAGATTGTCTATATTGAAGAAGATGAGGGCCTTGTGGCAGTGTTTCGGTTTGAATTGTGGTCATTTGTGTGGCTGTGGAAGAGATGACTGGGTCCCCCTGGGCTTGAACTCTGGTGTGATTCCCCTTGGAGACTGAGTTCTGGAACTGACCTCAGAGAAGTATTGCCATGAATTGTGTTGGGATTATTGGAGGTCACGCATGAGAGTCACCCTTGGAAACTGAGATAGAAGCCCAGGGTGACTTTCCACAAAACACTGGGAATCTCAGCCAGGATATAACATGATTTTATTCTTAAAGACCTGGCAGCCATAGTTGAGAGTCAAGACACACATGGACCTCACATTGTAGACCTCAGTGGGCCTGGTTTCATGTGACTTTTTGGCCACTCTTTGGGAAGCCTTGTTTGTGAGAGTTCTCCAGAGTTTTCATTGAAATGATCTTCCTCACCATTTAATGGTTCCTGAATGAATGGAAACCCACAGTGCCTCCGACTTCATCCTTTAAAAATGGCTAGATAAATACCATGCAATCTTTGAAATTCCCACCAGGTGGCACTGGAGAACTTTTGGATGTCCTGTTGCTGATCATGAGTGTACCATGCAGGGGCCTTGATTGACTGGGTTGCATGAAAATGGTTTAGAAAGAGATGCCAGTAAGTTGGGGCCTGCTGATTAGTGGGCCTAGAGCAGTGGTGTGCAGGTGTGTGATAAAACATCTGTGGTGGGGCCATGTGGATCTGCCATGGGCTTCCAAATGGCTTGTGACTGACATGGTGCAGCCAGCAGACCCTTGTATGTAAAGGCATCTTGTTATATGGAGAGGTTTCAGGGCAATGTTCAGAATGAGGTTTCTATGGTCAAGAGGGCAAGCTCTGTGGGATAGAAGCCTGGTTGGTGCATACTCCTAGGACCTTGACCCACCACACTTCACAGAATTCCCTCCACCACTGTGTCCCAGTTGAACTCCTTGTATTTCGTGAAGGAAATTTTAAACTCCTAGTGTAGCAGCAAGAAACACCAAGAAAGATGAGGATTACCAAATGGATTCACAGTCCCCACGGGGAGACACTTAGCCCCCAGTGGCCACAGTTTACCTACAAAGAGAGAATTCAGCACTTCTGCCTCATGTTCATTGGAAAATCAGAAACCATGTCCTCCAGGTCACATAGATGCAGACCCAGCTTTGATGGTCTCACTACAAAGGAAGCTAAAGCTCCTGACAACAACATATGTTTCAAGAGCCCAACCTCAGAGGCAGTTTCTCAAGAAGTCTTTAGGCCAGCAGAGCTCCATGTTTGTGGAGTATTTATCTTGTCCCTTACTTATGGAAACTCCTCTACCACCTCCAAAGTTGTGAACTCCTGAGCATTTTTCATTCCACATATGTATTCAAAGATTTTCTAACTCTTCTCCTCCAATCGCATCTTACTTGGGGTGAGGGTAATGTCAAGGCATTGTTCTGGATGAAGGTGGGAAGATTTTTGGGTAGCACATATTTGAATACACATTGGATTCATTTTCCTATTTTTCATTCCAAATACTGAATCCCTGACACTAACCCATACCCTACTAGACTCTGACTACGAATCCTAATATGATGGAGAAAAATAACCCAAACAGAATAGAAATACAAGCACTTCAGAGGAGGCATGGTGTGTAGTTGGACAGGCCTTTTGCATTATAAAGAGTAGGTGTTATGAATCTAGTCCAATGTAATAGTTCTCCATGTGTTTTTAAAGTTAACAAGTATGTGAATTCCTGTCTCCCTTTCTCTGTAGCCTATTCAACACATGTATTTTTACATGCACATATAGAATCCTACCTGGTTTTTAGCTACATTCTTGTGAGGTGGCTGACTTGGCAGATACAAACTGTGAGAAGAGATCACTCCTCCTAAATGCTGTTGGAACTGAAAATCAACCTATGGGTAAGCTTCCTACTTGAACAACATGATACATAAATCCATGTTCAGTAAAATAAATATTTTTGGATCTGTGGATGATATATATTTCATGATGAATTTCAATTGGCATATATATTTCTACTTTTTAATGTGTCTGTGTGTGTGTGTTTTGTGTGTGTATATATATATATATATATATATATATATATATGTATATATACTCACACACACACTCTCCAGATTATTAAAAATATAAAATATATGTGTCTTATTTTACACTCCCTAAATTTATGTACACGTATGTGGATTTATAAGCAACTTTTCACAAGATTAGTCTCAGAAATATTCATCCACCTGAAATACATATTTTTTTTCTAGTACTGAAAACTAACTTCAGTGAATGGTGCAAAGAAATCCTAACATTTCTACAGTAACTGACCCTGTTTAACATCAATGCAAGTAGACTCCTATGGGACATGATGTGTATTTTGACATTCATTTTTATTCAACACTGGTACATTAGTATTTCTTCAGTTGATACACATCATAGGATATATATTTCATCCTCAAGTTCACAAATTTCTAGGCATTTGGTTCACTTTCAATCAAATCCTACTTCAGAACACATGTATCCCTTCATGTTTCTTGACTGGTCTTTTAATGAGACTTCTTTCCAAACACATTATTTTGGATTTCCATAATCACTTTTGAAGCAAAACTCACACACCATTAAGGGTAAACCATAACCCTAATATTACCATTAGATGTATAACTGGTTGGCATGAATGATCCCGTATCACTATAAGATTTCCTATATATTTTCAGATATCAATTCAATCCAGTATTCAAATTTTAACCATTTATATTCTTCATTCACAGTATGGTCTATTCATGCATTATCTCCATACTCACAGACCCAGGGTACACCTATTTGTACCCCCGAATGCTAATTTATAGGTCTTCAAAATATTGCTCCCAAAAATGGAGAAAGAAATACTCACATCACCTTATCTACATATACATTGTATCACAGTGATATTCTGCACACAAAATGCAAAGGTCACACTTATGATTGTACCAAAGCCTAATTGGAAAGTGAGCATAGATTACTAAAACATCCTTGTCCAGGTTGCCTAATGCTCTCAAATGTCAATTTTACTTGTGACTACACATTTGTTTCTGCCTAAGATTATATATTCAACCTCAACCCTGTTGAAAATGTCTAATCCTATCACTCACTTTATACTTTGCCTGATTTCCTAATGTCGATATTCATTTTTGCTTTCCTACCTATTTTCCCCAGTTCATCATTGTGACTGACTCTTCACATGTGCTGAAATTTACATTCACTCTCTAACAGACAGCCTATTGCTAAAGAAATTTTGGTCCAAATTTTATACTCACCCTTCTTCCTAAACCTACTGACTATCTTCCTAATCCTACCTACTATCCCTTTTTGACTGCATGTTCTCTTCTACATTGAATCATTTAAGGTATAAGGTCCTATGCCATTGTATATGGATTTATCAGAGACATCTGTGCAGAATGTATTTCAAAGCTAAGTATCCCAATCAAGGGCCCAATGCCCTTCTGGCCTTCAAATCTTACTTAGATTTCTGTTTTCATATATATATTTCACCTCGGTATTATTATAAATATCACAGGTTCCCAATACCATTCTTCATCCAGCAGAATGTTTCCTAACCCAAATGGAACATGTTCTTAACCCCAAGCATACACTGTTCCCTCAATCTAACTTTACAGAAGAGCAGGGACAGAGTTGGTCTTACAATACAAGAATGTAGGGGATCTTCCACCTGCTGAGAACCTCAAAGGTCCATGGAGAAATGATCCCTGGAGAAGATGTAGGCAGCTAGGAAGGATCTGAAAGAGCAAAAGTCATCTTCGGTGGCAGACAACCTGGTCAGACTGAAGGGATGTGTCTGAATGAGCCTCTCTCTTCTTAATGTAGACAAGATGGACCAAACCAGGCCTGTGTGGAGAGCTTTTCCTGGGTGCCTATGGTTGACGTACCATTCTAACTTGTGAAAGTGTCACAGGAAGAAGGGGCAGCCTCCATCTCATGAGACCCTTAGAAGCAACAGTTAGGACAAAGTGGTTTCCAAGGCAGTGACCTCATTCAGTTCCTGAAGGAAGTGACCTCACCACACTTCCTTGGTGATGGAACTCTCTGAACTTGGGATCCAGGAAGCCAGGCACCCAGAGGCAGTCCCAGTGCCAGTCCCAGTGGGCTCACTTGTCTGGATTTACCACGGACAGAGTCAGTCTTTCTTGGTACCTACAGATGTGAGGATGGCCAATTGCCAGGAAAGCTCCAAAGGGGGTCTTTCCTGGGAAAGCAGGTAGTGGCTCACCCCTGGCTCCTGTCAACTTCACAGAAGTGGCCAAGGAGGCCAGATCTGAGACAGGACAGGCCATTTCGGGGGAACATAGTATGGCCCACCAGTCAGAGGACACTGCGGGTAGTGACAGACCTCCTTGGGGGAAGGAGGTGGCTTTGTGGGTGTGGGTGTGAATTTGTGGTTTTGTCTAATGTTGTGAGAAGAGGTAGGAAAGGAGGTTTGTTTGGTTCAAAGTGGACTGTTTCTAGCATGTCTTTTGACAAGGCGAGTGTTGCTATGTCTGTGTATCCCACTGTGTCCGTGGTTGTAGACATTAGAAAAGAGAATGCATCAATGGATGTGTCCTGTCTAGTAGAAAGGTTCCAGCATTCATCCTGCTCAATTTATGAATGGACTGCAGCTTGCCTTATCCATGGGCAACACCTCCTATCTTCCTAATGTCCTGTTTTCTTCCTGAATTCTGGCCACTCTTCAGAATAGGCTCATGGTTTTGTGTCCAAGATATGTACCACCTCCAAGCTTGGTGACATGGCCATGTACTGGATAGCTGAAAGGAATGGCGAGCATCTCAGAAAACTCAGATATCAGTGGGCCCAGTAAAGTCTCAGTGGAGAAAGCCTGCTTTGGGCCTTTTGCTTACCTATTGTTCTGTTTCCCTGGATGTCAGCAAGGTGTTTGCCTCAGGACACCCCTTTGTGAAGCCTCAAGAAAACCATTTTCAAATGCAAACGAACAGGCATCACCTGTGGCTCTTTGCTTAATTGCTTTGCAAAGGGATGTGTCTGAATCAGCCTCTTGGCCCTGTGTGAGGCTGTGGCTTAGATTGTCAGCACCTGATGGATCTCAAGAAAGATCTTATATGTGCATCCAAAGCCAATAGAGCAAAAAAGCAGTCATTGTGGATGAAGTCTCTCGCCTTCCTCTGTAAGGTTCCTGATCTCCATCAAGTGAGAATAGGGATCCTTTGGGTCAAATGAGTTCTTCAAAGCCCTGCAGCGGCTAGGCATTATGTGCTTAGATTTTCTCATGACTCCAATTCACACAAAGAATCTATACCCCACCATCAGCAGGCCTCAATGTGAAGAAGCTGAGCAGTATTAAAGGCAGGACTATTTGATCACTCCTGGTTCAAAGGAAGGGTGTACAGGCCACCCTGACATTAGGCTAATGAGGGGCAAGGAAGCTTATTGTAAACACTGTCTTAGGCTGTTCCCCTCCTGGAAACCTCCAGCCAGAGGTTGTGAAGATTGTCTATATTGAAGAAGATGAGGGCCTTGTGGCAGTGTTTCGGTTTGAATTGTGGTCATTTGTGTGGCTGTGGAAGAGATGACTGGGTCCCCCTGGGCTTGAACTCTGGTGTGATTCCCCTTGGAGACTGAGTTCTGGAACTGACCTCAGAGAAGTATTGCCATGAATTGTGTTGGGATTATTGGAGGTCACGCATGAGAGTCACCCTTGGAAACTGAGATAGAAGCCCAGGGTGACTTTCCACAAAACACTGGGAATCTCAGCCAGGATATAACATGATTTTATTCTTAAAGACCTGGCAGCCATAGTTGAGAGTCAAGACACACATGGACCTCACATTGTAGACCTCAGTGGGCCTGGTTTCATGTGACTTTTTGGCCACTCTTTGGGAAGCCTTGTTTGTGAGAGTTCTCCAGAGTTTTCATTGAAATGATCTTCCTCACCATTTAATGGTTCCTGAATGAATGGAAACCCACAGTGCCTCCGACTTCATCCTTTAAAAATGGCTAGATAAATACCATGCAATCTTTGAAATTCCCACCAGGTGGCACTGGAGAACTTTTGGATGTCCTGTTGCTGATCATGAGTGTACCATGCAGGGGCCTTGATTGACTGGGTTGCATGAAAATGGTTTAGAAAGAGATGCCAGTAAGTTGGGGCCTGCTGATTAGTGGGCCTAGAGCAGTGGTGTGCAGGTGTGTGATAAAACATCTGTGGTGGGGCCATGTGGATCTGCCATGGGCTTCCAAATGGCTTGTGACTGACATGGTGCAGCCAGCAGACCCTTGTATGTAAAGGCATCTTGTTATATGGAGAGGTTTCAGGGCAATGTTCAGAATGAGGTTTCTATGGTCAAGAGGGCAAGCTCTGTGGGATAGAAGCCTGGTTGGTGCATACTCCTAGGACCTTGACCCACCACACTTCACAGAATTCCCTCCACCACTGTGTCCCAGTTGAACTCCTTGTATTTCGTGAAGGAAATTTTAAACTCCTAGTGTAGCAGCAAGAAACACCAAGAAAGATGAGGATTACCAAATGGATTCACAGTCCCCACGGGGAGACACTTAGCCCCCAGTGGCCACAGTTTACCTACAAAGAGAGAATTCAGCACTTCTGCCTCATGTTCATTGGAAAATCAGAAACCATGTCCTCCAGGTCACATAGATGCAGACCCAGCTTTGATGGTCTCACTACAAAGGAAGCTAAAGCTCCTGACAACAACATATGTTTCAAGAGCCCAACCTCAGAGGCAGTTTCTCAAGAAGTCTTTAGGCCAGCAGAGCTCCATGTTTGTGGAGTGTTTATCTTGTCCCTTACTTATGGAAACTCCTCTACCACCTCCAAAGTTGTGAACTCCTGAGCATTTTTCATTCCACATATGTATTCAAAGATTTTCTAACTCTTCTCCTCCAATCGCATCTTACTTGGGGTGAGGGTAATGTCAAGGCATTGTTCTGGATGAAGGTGGGAAGATTTTTGGGTAGCACATATTTGAATACACATTGGATTCATTTTCCTATTTTTCATTCCAAATACTGAATCCCTGACACTAACCCATACCCTACTAGACTCTGACTACGAATCCTAATATGATGGAGAAAAATAACCCAAACAGAATAGAAATACAAGCACTTCAGAGGAGGCATGGTGTGTAGTTGGACAGGCCTTTTGCATTATAAAGAGTTGGTGTTATGAATCTAGTCCAATGTAATAGTTCTCCATGTGTTTTTAAAGTTAACAAGTATGTGAATTCCTGTCTCCCTTTCTCTGTAGCCTATTCAACACATGTATTTTTACATGCACATATAGAATCCTACCTGGTTTTTAGCTACATTCTTGTGAGGTGGCTGACTTGGCAGATACAAACTGTGAGAAGAGATCACTCCTCCTAAATGCTGTTGGAACTGAAAATCAACCTATGGGTAAGCTTCCTACTTGAACAACATGATACATAAATCCATGTTCAGTAAAATAAATATTTTTGGATCTGTGGATGATATATATTTCATGATGAATTTCAATTGGCATATATATTTCTACTTTTTAATGTGTCTGTGTGTGTTTTTTTTTGTGTGTATATATATATATATATGTATATACACACACACACACACTCTCCAGATTATTCAAAATATAAAATATATGTGTCTTATTTTACACTCCCTAAATTTATGTACATGAATGTGGATTTATAAGCAACTTTTCACAAGATTAGTCTCAGAAATATTCATCCACCTGAAATACATATTTGTTTTCTAGTACTGAAAACTAACTTCAGTGAATTGTGCAGAGAAATCCTAACATTTCTACAGTATCTGACCCTGTTTAACATCAATGCAAGTAGACTCCTATGGGACATGATGTGTATTTTGACATTCATTTTTATTCAACACTGGAACATTAGTATTTCTTTAGTTGATACACATCATAGGATATATGTTTCATCCTCAAGTTCACAAATTTCTAGGCATTTGGTTCACTTTCAATCAAATCCTACTTCAGAACACATGTATCCCTTCATGTTTCTTGACTGGTCTTTTAATGAGACTTCTTTCCAAACACATTATTTTGGATTTCCATAATCACTTTTGAAGCAAAACTCACACACCATTAAGGGTAAACCATAACCCTAATATTACCATTAGATGTATAACTGGTTGGCATGAATGATCCCGTATCACTATAAGATTTCCTATATATTTTCAGATATCAATTCAATCCAGTATTCAAATTTTAACCATTTATATTCTTCATTCACAGTATGGTCTATTCATGCATTATCTCTATACTCACAGACCCAGGGTACACCTATTTGTACCCCTGAATGCTAATTTATAGGTCTTCAAAATATTGCTCCCAAAAATGGTGAAAGAAATACTCACATCACCTTATCTACATATACAGTGTATCACAGTGATATTCTGCACACAAAATGCAAAGGTCACACTTATGATTGTACCAAAGCCTAATTGGAAAGTGAGCATGGATTACTAAAACATCCTTGTCCAGGTTGCCTAATGCTCTCAAATGTCAATTTTATTTGTGACTACACATTTGTTTCTGCCTGAGATTATATATTCAACCTCAACCCTGTTGAAAATGCTAATCCTATCACTCACTTTATACTTTGCCTGATTTCCTAATGTCAATATTCATTTTTGCTTTCCTACCGATTTTCCCCAGTTCATCATTGTGACTGACTCTTCACATGTGCTGATATTTACATTCACTCTCTAACAGACAGCCTTTTGCTAAAGAACTTTTGGTCCAAATGTTATACTCACTCTTCTTCCTAAACCTACTATCTTCCTAATCCTACCTACTATCCCTTTTTGACTGGATGTTCTCTTCTACATTGAATCATCCAAGGTACAAGGTCCTGTGCCATTGTATATGGATTTATCAGAGACATCTGTACAGAATGTAATTCAAAGCTAAGTATCCCAATCAAGGGCCCAATGCCCTTCTGGCCTTCAAATCTTACTTAGATTTCTGTTTTCATACATATATTTCACCTCGGTATTATTATAAATATCACAGGTTCCCAATACCATTCTTCATCCAGCAGAATGTTTCCTAACCCAAATGGAACATGTTCTTAACCCCAAGCATACACTGTTCCCTCAATCTAACTTTCAGAGGAGCAGGGACAGAGTTGGTCTTACAATACAAGAATGTAGGGGATCTTCCACCTGCTGAGAACCTCAAAGGTCCATGGAGAAATGATCCCTGGAGAAGATGTAGGCAGCTAGGAAGGATCTGAGAGAGCAAAAGTCATCTTCGGTGGCAGACAACCTGGTCAGACTGAAGGGATGTGTCTGAATGAGCCTCTCTCTTCTTAATGTAGACAAGATGGACCCAACCAGGCCTGTGTGGAGAGCTTTTCCTGGGTGCCTATGGTTGATATACTATTCTAACTTGTGAAAGTGTCACAGGAAGAAGGGGCAGCCTCCATCTCATGAGACCCTTAGAAGCAACAGTTAGGACAAAGTGGTTTCCAAGGCAGTGACCTCATTCAGTTCCTGAAGGAAGTGACCTCACCACACTTCCTTGGTGATGGAACTCTCTGAACTTGGGATCCAGGAAGCCAGGCACCCAGAGGCAGTCCCAGTGCCAGTCCCAGTGGGCTCACTTGTCTGGATTTACCACGGGCAGAGTCAGTCTTTCTTGGTACCTACAGATGTGAGGATGGCCAATTGCCAGGAAAGCTCCGAAGGGGGTCTTTCCTGGGAAAGCAGGTAGTGGCTCACCCCTGGCTCCTGTCAACTTCACAGAAGTGGCCACGGAGGCCAGATCTGAGACAGGACAGGCCATTTCGGGGGAACATAGTATGGCCCACCAGTCAGAGGACACTGCGGGTAGTCACAGACCTCCTTGGGGGAAGGAGGTGGCTTTGTGGGTGTGGGTGTGAATTTGGGGTTTTGTCTAATGTTGTGAGAAGAGGTAGGAAAGGAGGTTTGTTTGGTTCAAAGTGGACTGTTTCTAGCATGTCTTTTGACAAGGCGAGTGTTGCTATGTCTGTGTATCCCACTGTGTCCGTGGTTGTAGACTTTAGAAAAGAGAATGCATCAATGGATGTGTCCTGTCTAGTAGAAAGCTTCCAGCATTCATCCTGCTCAATTTATGAATAAACTGCAGCTTGCCTTATCCATGGGCAACACCTCCTATCTTCCTAATGTCCTGTTTTCTTCCTGAATTCTGGCCACTCTTCAGAATAGGCTCATGGTTTTGTGTCCAAGATATGTACCACCTCCAAGCTTGGTGACATGGCCATGTACTGGATAGCTGAAAGGAATGGCGAGCATCTCAGAAAACTCAGATATCAGTGGGCCCAGTAAAGTCTCAGTGGAGAAAGCCTGCTTTGGGCCTTTTGCTTACCTATTGTTCTGTTTCCCTGGATGTCAGCAAGGTGTTTGCCTCAGGACACCCCTTTGTGAAGCCTCAAGAAAACCATTTTCAAATGCAAACGAACAGGCATCACCTGTGGCTCTTTGCTTAATTGCTTTGCAAAGGGATGTGTCTGAATCAGCCTCTTGCCCTGTGTGAGGCTGTGGCTTAGATTGTCAGCACCTGATGGATCTCAAGAAAGATCTTATATGTGCATCCAAAGCCAATATAGCAAAAAAGCAGTCATTGTGGATGAAGTCTCTCGCCTTCCTCTGTAAGGTTCCTGATCTCCATCAAGTGAGAATAGGGATCCTTTGGGTCAAATGAGTTCTTCAAAGCCCTGCAGCGGCTAGGCATTATGTGCTTAGATTTTCTCATGACTCCAATTCACACAAAGAATCTATACCCCACCATCAGCAGGCCTCAATGTGAAGAACTGAGCAGTATTAAAGGCAGGACTATTTGATCACTCCTGGTTCAAAGGAAGGGTGTACAGGCCACCCTGACATTAGGCTAATGAGGGGCAAGGAAGCTTATTGTAAACACTGTCTTAGGCTGTTCCCCTCCTGGAAACCTCCAGCCAGAGGTTGTGAAGATTGTCTATATTGAAGAAGATGAGGGCCTTGTGGCAGTGTTTCGGTTTGAATTGTGGTCATTTGTGTGGCTGTGGAAGAGATGACTGGGTCCCCCTGGGCTTGAACTCTGGTGTGATTCCCCTTGGAGACTGAGTTCTGGAACTGACCTCAGAGAAGTATTGCCATGAATTGTGTTGGGATTATTGGAGGTCACGCATGAGAGTCACCCTTGGAAACTGAGATAGAAGCCCAGGGTGACTTTCCACAAAACACTGGGAATCTCAGCCAGGATATAACATGATTTTATTCTTAAAGACCTGGCAGCCATAGTTGAGAGTCAAGACACACATGGACCTCACATTGTAGACCTCAGTGGGCCTGGTTTCATGTGACTTTTTGGCCACTCTTTGGGAAGCCTTGTTTGTGAGAGTTCTCCAGAGCTTTCATTGAAATGATCTTCCTCACCATTTAATGGTTCCTGAATGAATGGAAACCCACAGTGCCTCCGACTTCATCCTTTAAAAATGGCTAGATAAATACCATGCAATCTTTGAAATTCCCACCAGGTGGCACTGGAGAACTTTTGGATGTCCTGTTGCTGATCATGAGTGTACCATGCAGGTGCCTTGATTGACTGGGTTGCATGAAAATGGTGTAGAAAAGAGATGTCAGTAAGTTGGGGCCTGCTGATTAGTGGGCCTAGAGCAGTGGTGTGCAGGTGTGTGATAAAACATCTGTGGTGGGGCCATGTGGATCTGCCATGGGCTTCCAAATGGCTTGTGACTGACATGGTGCAGCCAGCAGACCCTTGTATGTAAAGGCATCTTGTTATATGGAGAGGTTTCAGGGCAATGTTCAGAATGAGGTTGCTATGGTCAAGAGGGCAAGCTCTGTGGGATAGAAGCCTGGTTGGTGCATACTCCTAGGACCTTGACCCACCACACTTCACAGAATTCCCTCCACCACTGTGTCCCAGTTGAACTCCTTGTATTTCGTGAAGGAAATTTTAAACACCTAGTGTAGCAGCAAGAAACACCAAGAAAGATGAGGATTACCAAATGGATTCACAGTCCCCACGGGGAGACACTTAGCCCCCAGTGGCCACAGTTTACCTACAAAGAGAGAATTCAGCACTTCTGCCTCATGTTCATTGGAAAATCAGAAACCATGTCCTCCAGGTCACATAGATGCAGACACAGCTTTGATGGTCTCACTACAAAGGAAGCTAAAGCTCCTGACAACAACATATATTTCAAGAGCCCAACCTCAGAGGCAGTTGCTCAAGAAGTCTTTAGGCCAGCAGAGCTCCATGTTTGTGGAGTGTTTATCCTGTCCCTTACTTATGGAAACTCCTCTACCACCTCCAAAGTTGTGAACTCCTGAGCATTTTTCATTCCACATATGTATTCAAAGATTTTCTAACTCTTCTCCTCCAATTGCATCTTACTTGGGGCGAGGGTAATGTCAAGGCATTGTTCTGGATGAAGGTGGGAAGATTTTTGGGTAGCACATATTTGCATACACATTGGATTCATTTTCCTATTTTCCATTCCAAATACTGAATCCCTGACACTAACCCATACCCTACTAGACTCTGACTACGAATCCTAATATGATGGAGAAAAATAACCCAAACAGAATAGAAATACAAGCAGTTCAGAGGAGGCATGGTGTGTAGTTGGACAGGCCTTTTGCATTATAAACAGTAGGTGTTATGAATCTAGTCCAATGTAATAGTTCTCCATGTGTTTTTAAAGTTAACAAGTATGTGAATTCCTGTCTCCCTTTCTCTGTATCCTATTCAACACATGTATTTTTACATGCACATATAGAATCCTACCTGGTTTCCCAGCTACATTCTTGTGAGGTGGCTGACTTGGCAGATACAAACTGTGAGAAGAGATCACTCCTCCTAAATGCTGTTGGAACTGAAAATCAACCTATGGGTAAGCTTCCTACTTGAACAACATGATACATAAATCCATGTTCAGTAAAATAAATATTTTTGGATCTGTGGATGATATATATTTCATGATGAATTTCAATTGGCATATATATTTCTACTTTTTAATGTGTCTGTGTGTGTGTGTGTTTTGTGTGTATATATATATATATGTATATATACACACACACACACTCTCCAGATTATTCAAAATATAAAATATATGTGTCTTATTTTACACTCCCTAAATTTATGTACATGTATGTGGATTTATAAGCAACTTTTCACAAGATTAGTCTCAGAAATATTCATCCACCTGAAATACATATTTGTTTTCTAGTACTGAAAACTAACTTCAGTGAATTGTGCAGAGAAATCCTAACATTTCTACAGTATCTGACCCTGTTTAACATCAATGCAAGTAGACTCCTATGGGACATGATGTGTATTTTGACATTCATTTTTATTCAACACTGGAACATTAGTATTTCTTTAGTTGATACACATCATAGGATATATGTTTCATCCTCAAGTTCACAAATTTCTAGGCATTTGGTTCACTTTCAATCAAATCCTACTTCAGAACACATGTATCCCTTCATGTTTCTTGACTGGTCTTTTAATGAGACTTCTTTCCAAAAACATTATTTTGGATTTCCATAATCACTTTTGAAGCAAAACTCACACACCATTAAGGGTAAACCATAACCCTAATATTACCATTAGATGTATAACTGGTTGGCATGAATGATCCCGTATCACTATAAGATTTCCTATATATTTTCAGATATCAATTCAATCCAGTATTCAAATTTTAACCATTTATATTCTTCATTCACAGTATGGTCTATTCATGCATTATCTCTATACTCACAGACCCAGGGTACACCTATTTGTACCCCCGAATGCTAATTTATAGGTCTTCAAAATATTGCTCCCAAAAATGGTGAAAGAAATACTCACATCACCTTATCTACATATACAGTGTATCACAGTGATATTCTGCACACAAAATGCAAAGGTCACACTTATGATTGTACCAAAGCCTAATTGGAAAGTGAGCATGGATTACTAAAACATCCTTGTCCAGGTTGTCTAATGCTCTCAAATGTCAATTTTATTTGTGACTACACATTTGTTTCTGCCTGAGATTATATATTCAACCTCAACCCTGTTGAAAATGCTAATCCTATCACTCACTTTATACTTTGCCTGATTTCCTAATGTCAATATTCATTTTTGCTTTCCTACCGATTTTCCCCAGTTCATCATTGTGACTGACTCTTCACATGTGCTGATATTTACATTCACTCTCTAACAGACAGCCTATTGCTAAAGAACTTTTGGTCCAAATGTTATACTCACTCTTCTTCCTAAACCTACTATCTTCCTAAACCTACCTACTATCCCTTTTTGACTGGATGTTCTCTTCTACATTGAATCATCCAAGGTACAAGGTCCTGTGCCATTGTATATGGATTTATCAGAGACATCTGTACAGAATGTAATTCAAAGCTAAGTATCCCAATCAAGGGCCCAATGCCCTTCTGGCCTTCAAATCTTACTTAGATTTCTGTTTTCATACATATATTTCACCTCGGTATTATTATAAATATCACAGGTTCCCAATACCATTCTTCATCCAGCAGAATGTTTCCTAACCCAAATGGAACATGTTCTTAACCCCAAGCATACACTGTTCCCTCAATCTAACTTTCAGAGGAGCAGGGACAGAGTTGGTCTTACAATACAAGAATGTAGGGGATCTTCCACCTGCTGAGAACCTCAAAGGTCCATGGAGAAATGATCCCTGGAGAAGATGTAGGCAGCTAGGAAGGATCTGAGAGAGCAAAAGTCATCTTCGGTGGCAGACAACCTGGTCAGGATGAAGGGATGTGTCTGAATGAGCCTCTCTCTTCTTAATGTAGACAAGATGGACCCAACCAGGCCTGTGTGGAGAGCTTTTCCTGGGTGCCTATGGTTGATATACTATTCTAACTTGTGAAAGTGTCACAGGAAGAAGGGGCAGCCTCCATCTCATGAGACCCTTAGAAGCAACAGTTAGGACAAAGTGGTTTCCAAGGCAGTGACCTCATTCAGTTCCTGAAGGAAGTGACCTCACCACACTTCCTTGGTGATGGAACTCTCTGAACTTGGGATCCAGGAAGCCAGGCACCCAGAGGCAGTCCCAGTGCCAGTCCCAGTGGGCTCACTTGTCTGGATTTACCACGGGCAGAGTCAGTCTTTCTTGGTACCTACAGATGTGAGGATGGCCAATTGCCAGGAAAGCTCCGAAGGGGGTCTTTCCTGGGAAAGCAGGTAGTGGCTCACCCCTGGCTCCTGTCAACTTCACAGAAGTGGCCACGGAGGCCAGATCTGAGACAGGACAGGCCATTTCGGGGGAACATAGTATGGCCCACCAGTCAGAGGACACTGCGGGTAGTCACAGACCTCCTTGGGGGAAGGAGGTGGCTTTGTGGGTGTGGGTGTGAATTTGGGGTTTTGTCTAATGTTGTGAGAAGAGGTAGGAAAGGAGGTTTGTTTGGTTCAAAGTGGACTGTTTCTAGCATGTCTTTTGACAAGGCGAGTGTTGCTATGTCTGTGTATCCCACTGTGTCCGTGGTTGTAGACTTTAGAAAAGAGAATGCATCAATGGATGTGTCCTGTCTAGTAGAAAGCTTCCAGCATTCATCCTGCTCAATTTATGAATAAACTGCAGCTTGCCTTATCCATGGGCAACACCTCCTATCTTCCTAATGTCCTGTTTTCTTCCTGAATTCTGGCCACTCTTCAGAATAGGCTCATGGTTTTGTATCCAAGATATGTACCACCTCCAAGCTTGGTGACATGGCCATGTACTGGATAGCTGAAAGGAATGGCCAGCATCTCAGAAAACTCAGATATCAGTGGGCCCAGTAAAGTCTCAGTGGAGAAAGCCTGCTTTGGGCCTTTTGCTTACCTATTGTTCTGTTTCCCTGGATGTCAGCAAGGTGTTTGCCTCAGGACACCCCTTTGTGAAGCCTCAAGAAAACCATTTTCAAATGCAAACGAACAGGCATCACCTGTGGCTCTTTGCTTAATTGCTTTGCAAAGGGATGTGTCTGAATCAGCCTCTTGGCTTTGTGTGAGGCTGTGGCTTAGATTGTCAGCACCTGATGGATCTCAAGAAAGATCTTATATGTGCATCCAAAGCCAATAGAGCAAAAAAGCAGTCATTGTGGATGAAGTCTCTCGCCTTCCTCTGTAAGGTTCCTGATCTCCATCAAGTGAGAATAGGGATCCTTTGGGTCAAATGAGTTCTTCAAAGCCCTGCAGCGGCTAGGCATTATGTGCTTAGATTTTCTCATGACTCCAATTCACACAAAGAATCTATACCCCACCATCAGCAGGCCTCAATGTGAAGAAGCTGAGCAGTATTAAAGGCAGGACTATTTGATCACTCCTGGTTCAAAGGAAGGGTGTACAGGCCACCCTGACATTAGGCTAATGAGGGGCAAGGAAGCTTATTGTAAACACTGTCTTAGGCTGTTCCCCTCCTGGAAACCTCCAGCCAGAGGTTGTGAGGATTGTCTATATTGAAGAAGATGAGGGCCTTGTGGCAGTGTTTCGGTTTGAATTGTGGTCATTTGTGTGGCTGTGGAAGAGATGACTGGGTCCCCCTGGGCTTGAACTCTGGTGTGATTCCCCTTGGAGACTGAGTTCTGGAACTGACCTCAGAGAAGTATTGCCATGAATTGTGTTGGGATTATTGGAGGTCACGCATGAGAGTCACCCTTGGAAACTGAGATAGAAGCCCAGGGTGACTTTCCACAAAACACTGGGAATCTCAGCCAGGATATAACATGATTTTATTCTTAAAGACCTGGCAGCCATAGTTGAGAGTCAAGACACACATGGACCTCACATTGTAGACCTCAGTGGGCCTGGTTTCATGTGACTTTTTGGCCACTCTTTGGGAAGCCTTGTTTGTGAGAGTTCTCCAGAGCTTTCATTGAAATGATCTTCCTCACCATTTAATGGTTCCTGAATGAATGGAAACCCACAGTGCCTCCGACTTCATCCTTTAAAAATGGGTAGATAAATACCATGCAATCTTTGAAATTCCCACCAGGTGGCACTGGAGAACTTTTGGATGTCCTGTTGCTGATCATGAGTGTACCATGCAGGGGCCTTGATTGACTGGGTTGCATGAAAATGGTGTAGAAAAGAGATGTCAGTAAGTTGGGGCCTGCTGATTAGTGGGCCTAGAGCAGTGGTGTGCAGGTGTGTGATAAAACATCTGTGGTGGGGCAATGTGGATCTGCCATGGGCTTCCAAATGGCTTGTGACTGACATGGTGCAGCCAGCAGACCCTTGTATGTAAAGGCATCTTGTTATACGGAGAGGTTTCAGGGCAATGTTCAGAATGAGGTTGCTATGGTCAAGAGGGCAAGCTCTGTGGGATAGAAGCCTGGTTGGTGCATACTCCTAGGACCTTGACCCACCACACTTCACAGAATTCCCTCCACCACTGTGTCCCAGTTGAACTCCTTGTATTTTGTGAAGGAAATTTTAAACTCCTAGTGTAGCAGCAAGAAACACCAAGAAAGATGAGGATTACCAAATGGATTCACAGTCCCCACGGGGAGAGACTTAGCCCCCAGTGGCCACAGTTTACCTACAAATAGAGAATTCAGCACTTCTGCCTCATGTTCATTGGAAAATCAGAAACCATGTCCTCCAGGTCACATAGATGCAGACCCAGCTTTGATGGTCTCACTACAAAGGAAGCTAAAGCTCCTGACAACAACATATATTTCAAGAGCCCAACCTCAGAGGCAGTTGCTCAAGAAGTCTTTAGGCCAGCAGAGCTCCATGTTTGTGGAGTGTTTATCCTGTCCCTTACTTATGGAAACTCCTCTACCACCTCCAAAGTTGTGAACTCCTGAGCATTTTTCATTCCACATATGTATTCAAAGATTTTCTAACTCTTCTCCTCCAATTGCATCTTACTTGGGGCGAGGGTATTGTCAAGGCACTGTTCTGGATGAAGGTGGGAAGATTTTTGGGTAGCACATATTTGCATACACATTGGATTAATTTTCCTATTTTCCATTCCAAATACTGAATCCCTGACACTAACCCATACCCTACTAGACTCTGACTACGAATCCTAATATGATGGAGAAAAATAACCCAAACAGAATAGAAATACAAGCAGTTCAGAGGAGGCATGGTGTGTAGTTGGACAGGCCTTTTGCATTATAAAGAGTAGGTGTTATGAATCTAGTCCAATGTAATAGTTCTCCATGTGTTTTTAAAGTTAACAAGTATGTGAATTCCTGTCTCCCTTTCTCTGTATCCTATTCAACACATGTATTTTTACATGCACATATAGAATCTTACCTGGTTTCCCAGCTACATTCTTGTGAGGTGGCTGACTTGGCAGATACAAACTGTGAGAAGAGATCACTCCTCCTAAATGCTGTTGGAACTGAAAATCAACCTATGGGTAAGCTTCCTACTTGAACAACATGATACATAAATCCATGTTCAGTAAAATAAATATTTTTGGATCTGTGGATGATATATATTTCATGATGAATTTCAATTGGCATATATATTTCTACTTTTTAATGTGTCTGTGTGTGTGTGTTTTGTGTGTATATATATATATATATATATATATATATGTATATATACACACACACACTCTCCAGATTATTCAAAATATAAAATATATGTGTCTTATTTTACACTCCCTAAATTTATGTACATGTATGTGGATATATAAGCAACTTTTCACAAGATTAGTCTCAGAAATATTCATCCACCTGAAATACATATTTGTTTTCTAGTACTGAAAACTAACTTCAGTGAATTGTGCAGAGGAATCCTAACATTTCTACAGTATCTGACCCTGTTTAACATCAATGCAAGTAGACTCCTATGGGACATGATGTGTATTTTGACATTCATTTTTATTCAACACTGGAACATTAGTATTTCTTTAGTTGATACACATCATAGGATATATGTTTCATCCTCAAGTTCACAAATTTCTAGGCATTTGGTTCACTTTCAATCAAATCCTACTTCAGAACACATGTATCCCTTCATGTTTCTTGACTGGTCTTTTAATGAGACTTCTTTCCAAACACATTATTTTGGATTTCCATAATCACTTTTGAAGCAAAACTCACACACCATTAAGGGTAAACCATAACCCTAATATTACTATTAGATGTATAACGGGTTGGCATGAATGATCCTGTGTCGGTATAAGATTTCCTATATATTTTCAGATATCAATTCAAGCCATTATTTAAATTTTAACTATTTATATTCTTCATTCACAGTATGGTCTATTCATGCATTATCTCTATACTCACAGACCCAGGGTACACGTATTTGTACCCCTGAATGCTAATTTATAGGTCTTCAACATATTGCTCCCAAAAATAGTGAAAGAAATACTCACATCACCTTATCTACATATACATTGTATCACACTGATATTCTGCACACAAAATGCAAAGGTCACACTTATGATTGTTCCAAAGCCTAATTGGAAAGTGAGCATGGATTACTAAAAACATCCTTGTCCAGGTTGCCTCATGCTCTCAAATGTCAATTTTATTTGTGACTACACATTTGTTTCTGCCTAAGAATATATATTCAACCTCAACCCTCTTAAAAATGTCTAATCCTATCACTCACATTATACTTTGCCTGATTTCCTAATGTCAATATTCATTTTTGCTTTCCTACCGATTTTCCCCAGTTCTTCATTGTGACTGACTCTTCACATGTGCTGACATTTACATTCACTCTCTAACAGACAGCCTATTGCTAAAGAACTTTTGGTCCAAATTTTATACTCACTCTTCTTCTGAAACCTACTATCTTCCTAATCCTACCTACTATCCCTTTTTGACTGGATGTTCTCTTCTACATTGAATCATCCAAGGTACAAGGTCCTGTGCCATTGTATATGGATTTATCAGAGACATCTGTACAGAATGTAATTCAAAGCTAAGTATCCCAATCAAGGGCCCAATGCCATTCTGGCCTTCAAATCTTACTTAGATTTCTGTTTTCATACATATATTTCACCTCGGTATTATTATAAATATCACAGGTTCCCAATACCATTCTTCATCCAGCAGAATGTTTCCTAACCCAAATGGAACATGTTCTTAACACCAAGCATACACTGTTCCCTCAATCTAACTTTACAGAAGAGCAGGGACAGAGTTGGTCTTACAATACAAGAATGTAGGGGATCTTCCACCTGCTGAGAACCTCAAAGGTCCATGGAGAAATGATCCCTGGAGAAGATGTAGGTAGCTAGGAAGGATCTGAGAGAGCAAAAGTCATCTTCGGTGGCAGACAACCTGGTCAGGATGAAGGGATGTGTCTGAATGAGCCTCTCTCTTCTTAATGTAGACAAGATGGACCCAACCAGGCCTGTGTGGAGAGCTTTTCCTGGGTGCCTATGGTTGATATACCATTCTAACTTGTGAAAGTGTCACAGGAAGAAGGGGCAGCCTCCATCTCATGAGACCCTTAGAAGCAACAGTTAGGAAAAAGTGGTTTCCAAGGCAGTGACCTCATTCAGTTCCTGAAGGAAGTGACCTCACCACACTTCCTTGGTGATGGAACTCTCTGAACTTGGGATCCAGGAAGCCAGGCACCCAGAGGCAATCCCAGTGCCAGTCCCAGTGGGCTCACTTGTCTGGATTTACCACGGGCAGAGTCAGTCTTTCTTGGTACCTACAGATGTGAGGATGGCCAATTGCCAGGAAAGCTCCGAAGGGGATCTTTCCTGGGAAAGCAGGTAGTGGCTCACCCCTAACTCCTGTCAACTTCACAGAAGTGGCCACGGAGGCCAGATGTGAGACAGGACAGGCCATTTCGGGGGAACATAGTATGGCCCACCAGTCAGAGGACACTGCGGGTAGTCACAGACCTCCTTGGGGGAAGGAGGTGGCTTTGTGGGTGTCGGTGTGAATTTGTGGTTTTTGTCTAATGTTGTGAGAAGAGGTAGGAAAGGAAAATTGTTTGGTTCAAAGTGGACTGTTTCTAGCATGTCTTTTGACAAGGCGAGTGTTGCTATGTCTGTGTATCCCACTGTGTCCGTGGTTGTAGACTTTAGAAAAGAGAATGCATCAATGGATGTGTCCTGTCTAGTAGAAAGCTTCCAGCATTCATCCTGTTCAATTTATGAATGGACTGCAGCTTGCCTTATCCATGGGCAACACCTCCTATCTTCCTAATGTCCTGTTTTCTTCCTGAATTCTGGCCACTCTTCAGAATAGGCTCATGGTTTTGTGTCCAAGATATGTACCACCTCCAAGCTTGGTGACATGGCCATGTACTGGATAGCTGAAAGGAATGGCCAGCATCTCAGAAAACTCAGATATCAGTGGGCCCAGTAAAGTCTCAGTGGAGAAAGCCTGCTTTGGGCCTTCTGCTTACCTATTGTTCTGTTTCCCTGGATGTCAGCAAGGTGTTTGCCTCAGGACACCCCTTTGTGAAGCCTCAAGAAAACCATTTTCAAATGCAAACGAACAGGCATCACCTGTGGCTCTTTGCTTAATTGCTTTGCAAAGGGATGTGTCTGAATCAGCCTCTTGGCACTGTGTGAGGCTGTGGCTTAGATTGTCAGCACCTGATGGATCTCAAGAAAGATCTTATATGTGCATCCAAAGCCAATATAGCAAAAAAGCAGTCATTGTGGATGAAGTCTCTCGCCTTCCTCTGTAAGGTTCCTGACCTCCATCAAGTGAGAATAGGGATCCTTTGGGTCAAATCAGTTCTTCAAAGCCCTGCAGCGGCTAGGCATTATGTGCTTAGATTTTCTCATGACTCCAATTCACACAAAGAATCTATACCCCACCATCAGCAGGCCTCAATGTGAAGAAGCTGAGCAGTATTAAAGGCAGGACTATTTGATCACTCCTGGTTCAAAGGAAGGGTGTACAGGCCACCCTGACATTAGGCTAATGAGGGGCAAGGAAGCTTATTGTAAACACTGTCTTAGGCTGTTGCCCTCCTGGAAACCTCCAGCCAGAGGTTGTGAGGATTGTCTATATTGAAGAAGATGAGGGCCTTGTGGCAGTGTTTCGGTTTGAATTGTGGTCATTTGTGTGGCTGTGGAAGAGATGACTGGGTCCCCCTGGGCTTGAACTCTGGTGTGATTCCCCTTGGAGACTGAGTTCTGGAACTGACCTCAGAGAAGTATTGCCATGAATTGTGTTGGGATTATTGGAGGTCACGCATGAGAGTCACCCTTGGAAACTGAGATAGAAGCCCAGGGTGACTTTCCACAAAACACTGGGAATCTCAGCCAGGATATAACATGATTTTATTCTTAAAGACCTGGCAGCCATAGTTGAGAGTCAAGACACACATGGACCTCACATTGTAGACCTCAGTGGGCCTGGTTTCATGTGACTTTTTGGCCACTCTTTGGGAAGCCTTGTTTGTGAGAGTTCTCCAGAGCTTTCATTGAAATGATCTTCCTCACCATTTAATGGTTCCTGAATGAATGGAAACCCACAGTGCCTCCGACTTCATCCTTTAAAAATGGGTAGATAAATACCATGCAATCTTTGAAATTCCCACCAGGTGGCACTGGAGAACTTTTGGATGTCCTGTTGCTGATCATGAGTGTACCATGCAGGGGCCTTGATTGACTGGGTTGCATGAAAATGGTTTAGAAAGAGATGCCAGTAAGTTGGGGCCTGCTGATTAGTGGGCCTAGAGCAGTGGTGTGCAGGTGTGTGATAAAACATCTGTGGTGGGGCCATGTGGATCTGCCATGGGCTTCCAAATGGCTTGTGACTGACATGGTGCAGCCAGCAGACCCTTGTATGTAAAGGCATCTTGTTATATGGAGAGGTTTCAGGGCAATGTTCAGAATGAGGTTGCTATCGTCAAGAGGGCAAGCTCTGTGGGATAGAAGCCTGGTTGGTGCATACTCCTAGGACCTTGACCAACCACACTTCACAGAATTCCCTCCACCACTGTGTCCCAGTTGAACTCCTTGTATTTTGTTAAGAAAATTTTAAACTCGTAGTGTAGCAGCAAGAAACACCACGAAAGGTGATTATGACCAAATGGATTCACAGTCCCCACGGGGAGACACTTAGCCCCCAGTGGCCACAGTTTACCTACAAAGAGAGAATTCAGCACTTCTGCCTCATGTTCATTGGAAAATCAGAAACCATGTCCTCTAGGTCAATAGATGGAGACCCAGCTTTGATGGTCTCACTACAAAGGAAGCTAAAGCTCCTGACAACAACATATATTTCAAGAGCCCAACCTCAGAGGCAGTTTCTCAAGAAGTCTTTAGGCCAGCAGAGCTCCATGTTTGTGGAGTGTTTATCCTGTCCCTTACTTATGGAAACTCTTCTACCAAATCCAAAGTTGTGAACTCCTGAGCATTTTTCATTCCACATATGTATTCAAAGATTTTCTAACTCTTCTCCTCCAATTGCATCTTACTTGGGGCGAGGGTAATATCAAGGCATTATTCTGCATGAAGGTGGGAAGATTTTTGGATAGCATATATTTGAATACACATTGGATTCATTGTCCTATTTTCCATTCCAAATACTGAATTCCTGACACTAACCCATATCCTACTAGACTCTGACTACGAATCCTAATATGATGGAAAAAAATAACCCAAACAGAATAAAAATACAAGCAGTTCAGAGGAGGCATGGTGTGTAGTTGGACAGGCCTTTTTCATTATAAATGGTAGGTGTTATGAATTTAGTCCAATGTAATAGTTCTCCATGTGTTTTTAAAGTTAACATGTATGTGAATTCCTGTCTTTCTTTCTCTGTATCCTATTCAACACATGTATTTTTACATGCACATATAGAATCCTACCCGGTTTTCCAGCTACATTCTGGTGAGGTGCCTGACTTGGCAGATACAAACTGTGAGAAGAGATCACTCCTTCTAAATGCTGTTGGAACTGAAAATCAACCTATGGGTAAGCTTCCTACTTGAACAACATGATACATAAATCCATGTTCAGTAAAATAAATATTTTTGGATCTGTGGATGATATATATTTCATGATGAATTTCAATTGGCATATATATTTCTACTTTTTAATGTGTCTGTGTGTGTGTGTTTTGTGTGTGTATATATATATATATATATATATGTATATATACACACACACACACTCTCCAGATTATTAAAAATATAAAATATATGTGTCTTATTTTACACTCCCTAAATTTATGTACACGTATGTGGATTTATAAGCAACTTTTCACAAGATTAGTCTCAGAAATATTCATCCACCTGAAATACATATTTTTTTTATAGTACTGAAAACTAACTTCAGTGAATGGTGCAAAGAAATCCTAACATTTCTACAGTAACTGACCCTGTTTAACATCAATGCAAGTAGACTCCTATAGGACATGATGTGTATTTTGACATTCATTTTTATTCAACACTGGTACATTAGTATTTCTTCAGTTGATACACATCATAGGATATATATTTCATCCTCAAGTTCACATATTTCTAGGCATTTGGTTCACTTTCAATCAAATCCTACTTCAGAACACATGTATCCCTTCATGTTTCTTGACTGGTCTTTTAATGAGACTTCTTTCCAAACACATTATTTTGGATTTCCATAATCACTTTTGAAGCAAAACTCACACACCATTAAGGGTAAACCATAACCCTAATATTACCATTAGATGTATAACTGGCTGGCATGAATGATCCCGTATCAGTATAAGATTTCTTATATATTTTCAGATATCAATTCAATCTAGTATTCAAATTTTAACCATTTATATTCTTCATTCACAGTATGGTCTATTCATGCATTATCTCCATACTCACAGACCCAGGGTACACCTATTTGTACCCCCGAATGCTAATTTATAGGTCTTCAAAATATTGCTCCCAAAAATGGTGAAAGAAATACTCACATCACCTTATCTACATATACATTGTATCACAGTGATATTCTGCACACAAAATGCAAAGGTCACACTTATTATTGTACCAAAGCCTAATTGGAAAGTGAGCATAGATTACTAAAACATCCTTGTCCAGGTTGCCTAATGCTCTCAAATGTCAATTTTATTTGTGACTACACATTTGTTTCTGCCTAAGATTATATATTCAACCTCAACCCTGTTGAAAATGTCTAATCCTATCACTCACTTTATACTTTGCCTGATTTCCTAATGTCGATATTCATTTTTGAATTCCTACCTATTTTCCCCAGTTCATCATTGTGACTGACTCTTCACATGTGCTGACATTTACATTCACTCTCTAACAGACAGCCTATTGCTAAAGAAATTTTGGTCCAAATTTTATACTCACCCTTCTTCCTAAACCTACTGACTATCTTCCTAATCCTACCTACTATCCCTTTTTGACTGCATGTTCTCTTCTACATTGAATCATTTAAGGTATAAGGTCCTATGCCATTGTATATGGATTTATCAGAGACATCTGTGCAGAATGTATTTCAAAGCTGAGTATCCCAATCAAGGGCCCAATGCCCTTCTGGCCTTCAAATCTTACTTAGATTTCTGTTTTCATACATATATTTCACCTCGGTATTATTATAAATATCACAGGTTCCCAATACCATTCTTCATCCAGCAGAATGTTTCCTAACCCAAATGGAACATGTTCTTAACCCCAAGCATACACTGTTCCCTCAATCTAACTTTACAGAAGAGCAGGGACAGAGTTGGTCTTACAATACAAGAATGTAGGGGATCTTCCACCTGCTGAGAACCTCAAAGGTCCATGGAGAAATGATCCCTGGAGAAGATGTAGGCAGCTAGGAAGGATCTGAAAGAGCAAAAGTCATCTTCGGTGGCAGACAACCTGGTCAGACTGAAGGGATGTGTCTGAATGAGCCTCTCTCTTCTTAATGTAGACAAGATGGACCAAACCAGGCCTGTGTGGAGAGCTTTTCCTGGGTGCCTATGGTTGACGTACCATTCTAACTTGTGAAAGTGTCACAGGAAGAAGGGGCAGCCTCCATCTCATGAGACCCTTAGAAGCAACAGTTAGGACAAAGTGGTTTCCAAGGCAGTGACCTCATTCAGTTCCTGAAGGAAGTGACCTCACCACACTTCCTTGGTGATGGAACTCTCTGAACTTGGGATCCAGGAAGCCAGGCACCCAGAGGCAGTCCCAGTGCCAGTCCCAGTGGGCTCACTTGTCTGGATTTACCACGGACAGAGTCAGTCTTTCTTGGTACCTACAGATGTGAGGATGGCCAATTGCCAGGAAAGCTCCAAAGGGGGTCTTTCCTGGGAAAGCAGGTAGTGGCTCACCCCTGGCTCCTGTCAACTTCACAGAAGTGGCCAAGGAGGCCAGATCTGAGACAGGACAGGCCATTTCGGGGGAACATAGTATGGCCCACCAGTCAGAGGACACTGCGGGTAGTGACAGACCTCCTTGGGGGAAGGAGGTGGCTTTGTGGGTGTGGGTGTGAATTTGTGGTTTTGTCTAATGTTGTGAGAAGAGGTAGGAAAGGAGGTTTGTTTGGTTCAAAGTGGACTGTTTCTAGCATGTCTTTTGACAAGGCGAGTGTTGCTATGTCTGTGTATCCCACTGTGTCCGTGGTTGTAGACATTAGAAAAGAGAATGCATCAATGGATGTGTCCTGTCTAGTAGAAAGCTTCCAGCATTCATCCTGCTCAATTTATGAATAAACTGCAGCTTGCCTTATCCATGGGCAACACCTCCTATCTTCCTAATGTCCTGTTTTCTTCCTGAATTCTGGCCAATCTTCAGAATAGGCTCATGGTTTTGTGTCCAAGATATGTACCACCTCCAAGCTTGGTGACATGGCCATGTACTGGATAGCTGAAAGGAATGGCGAGCATCTCAGAAAACTCAGATATCAGTGGGCCCAGTAAAGTCTCAGTGGAGAAAGCCTGCTTTGGGCCTTTTGCTTACCTATTGTTCTGTTTCCCTGGATGTCAGCAAGGTGTTTGCCTCAGGACACCCCTTTGTGAAGCCTCAAGAAAACCATTTTCAAATGCAAACGAACAGGCATCACCTGTGGCTCTTTGCTTAATTGCTTTGCAAAGGGATGTGTCTGAATCAGCCTCTTGGCCCTGTGTGAGGCTGTGGCTTAGATTGTCAGCACCTGATGGATCTCAAGAAAGATCTTATATGTGCATCCAAAGCCAATAGAGCAAAAAAGCAGTCATTGTGGATGAAGTCTCTCGCCTTCCTCTGTAAGGTTCCTGACCTCCATCAAGTGAGAATAGGGATCCTTTGGGTCAAATGAGTTCTTCAAAGCCCTGCAGCGGCTAGGCATTATGTGCTTAGATTTTCTCATGACTCCAATTCACACAAAGAATCTATACCCCACCATCAGCAGGCCTCAATGTGAAGAAGCTGAGCAGTATTAAAGGCAGGACTATTTGATCACTCCTGGTTCAAAGGAAGGGTGTACAGGCCACCCTGACATTAGGCTAATGAGGGGCAAGGAAGCTTATTGTAAACACTGTCTTAGGCTGTTCCCCTCCTGGAAACCTCCAGCCAGAGGTTGTGAGGATTGTCTATATTGAAGAAGATGAGGGCCTTGTGGCAGTGTTTCGGTTTGAATTGTGGTCATTTGTGTGGCTGTGGAAGAGATGACTGGGTCCCCCTGGGCTTGAACTCTGGTGTGATTCCCCTTGGAGACTGAGTTCTGGAACTGACCTCAGAGAAGTATTGCCATGAATTGTGTTGGGATTATTGGAGGTCACGCATGAGAGTCACCCTTGGAAACTGAGATAGAAGCCCAGGGTGACTTTCCACAAAACACTGGGAATCTCAGCCAGGATATAACATGATTTTATTCTTAAAGACCTGGCAGCCATAGTTGAGAGTCAAGACACACATGGACCTCACATTGTAGACCTCAGTGGGCCTGGTTTCATGTGACTTTTTGGCCACTCTTTGGGAAGCCTTGTTTGTGAGAGTTCTCCAGAGCTTTCATTGAAATGATCTTCCTCACCATTTAATGGTTCCTGAATGAATGGAAACCCACAGTGCCTCCGACTTCATCCTTTAAAAATGGGTAGATAAATACCATGCAATCTTTGAAATTCCCACCAGGTGGCACTGGAGAACTTTTGGATGTCCTGTTGCTGATCATGAGTGTACCATGCAGGGGCCTTGATTGACTGGGTTGCATGAAAATGGTTTAGAAAGAGATGCCAGTAAGTTGGGGCCTGCTGATTAGTGGGCCTAGAGCAGTGGTGTGCAGGTGTGTGATAAAACATCTGTGGTGGGGCCATGTGGATCTGCCATGGGCTTCCAAATGGCTTGTGACTGACATGGTGCAGCCAGCAGACCCTTGTATGTAAAGGCATCTTGTTATATGGAGAGGTTTCAGGGCAATGTTCAGAATGAGGTTTCTATGGTCAAGAGGGCAAGCTCTGTGGGATAGAAGCCTGGTTGGTGCATACTCCTAGGACCTTGACCCACCACACTTCACAGAATTCCCTCCACCACTGTGTCCCAGTTGAACTCCTTGTATTTCGTGAAGGAAATTTTAAACTCCTAGTGTAGCAGCAAGAAACACCAAGAAAGATGAGGATTACCAAATGGATTCACAGTCCCCACGGGGAGACACTTAGCCCCCAGTGGCCACAGTTTACCTACAAAGAGAGAATTCAGCACTTCTGCCTCATGTTCATTGGAAAATCAGAAACCATGTCCTCCAGGTCACATAGATGCAGACCCAGCTTTGATGGTCTCACTACAAAGGAAGCTAAAGCTCCTGACAACAACATATGTTTGAAGAGCCCAACCTCAGAGGCAGTTTCTCAAGAAGTCTTTAGGCCAGCAGAGCTCCATGTTTGTGGAGTGTTTATCTTGTCCCTTACTTATGGAAACTCCTCTACCACCTCCAAAGTTGTGAACTCCTGAGCATTTTTCATTCCACATATGTATTCAAAGATTTTCTAACTCTTCTCCTCCAATTGCATCTTACTTGGGGTGAGGGTAATGTCAAGGCATTGTTCTGGATGAAGGTGGGAAGATTTTTGGGTAGCACATATTTGAATACACATTGGATTCATTTTCCTATTTTTCATTCCAAATACTGAATCCCTGACACTAACCCATACCCTACTAGACTCTGACTACGAATCCTAATATGATGGAGAAAAATAACCCAAACAGAATAGAAATACAAGCACTTCAGAGGAGGCATGGTGTGTAGTTGGACAGGCCTTTTGCATTATAAAGAGTAGGTGTTATGAATCTAGTCCAATGTAATAGTTCTCCATGTGTTTTTAAAGTTAACAAGTATGTGAATTCCTGTCTCCCTTTCTCTGTAGCCTATTCAACACATGTATTTTTACATGCACATATAGAATCCTACCTGGTTTTTAGCTACATTCTTGTGAGGTGGCTGACTTGGCAGATACAAACTGTGAGAAGAGATCACTCCTCCTAAATGCTGTTGGAACTGAAAATCAACCTATGGGTAAGCTTCCTACTTGAACAACATGATACATAAATCCATGTTCAGTAAAATAAATATTTTTGGATCTGTGGATGATATATATTTCATGATGAATTTCAATTGGCATATATATTTCTACTTTTTAATGTGTCTGTGTGTGTGTGTTTTGTGTGTGTATATATATATATATATATATATATATATATATATGTATATACTCACACACACACTCTCCAGATTATTAAAAATATAAAATATATGTGTCTTATTTTACACTCCCTAAATTTATGTACACGTATGTGGATTTATAAGCAACTTTTCACAAGATTAGTCTCAGAAATATTCATCCACCTGAAATACATATTTTTTTTCTAGTACTGAAAACTAACTTCAGTGAATGGTGCAAAGAAATCCTAACATTTCTACAGTAACTGACCCTGTTTAACATCAATGCAAGTAGACTCCTATGGGACATGATGTGTATTTTGACATTCATTTTTATTCAACACTGGTACATTAGTATTTCTTCAGTTGATACACATCATAGGATATATATTTCATCCTCAAGTTCACAAATTTCTAGGCATTTGGTTCACTTTCAATCAAATCCTACTTCAGAACACATGTATCCCTTCATGTTTCTTGACTGGTCTTTTAATGAGACTTCTTTCCAAACACATTATTTTGGATTTCCATAATCACTTTTGAAGCAAAACTCACACACCATTAAGGGTAAACCATAACCCTAATATTACCATTAGATGTATAACTGGTTGGCATGAATGATCCCGTATCACTATAAGATTTCCTATATATTTTCAGATATCAATTCAATCCAGTATTCAAATTTTAACCATTTATATTCTTCATTCACAGTATGGTCTATTCATGCATTATCTCCATACTCACAGACCCAGGGTACACCTATTTGTACCCCCGAATGCTAATTTATAGGTCTTCAAAATATTGCTCCCAAAAATGGAGAAAGAAATACTCACATCACCTTATCTACATATACATTGTATCACAGTGATATTCTGCACACAAAATGCAAAGGTCACACTTATGATTGTACCAAAGCCTAATTGGAAAGTGAGCATAGATTACTAAAACATCCTTGTCCAGGTTGCCTAATGCTCTCAAATGTCAATTTTATTTGTGACTACACATTTGTTTCTGCCTAAGATTATATATTCAACCTCAACCCTGTTGAAAATGTCTAATCCTATCACTCACTTTATACTTTGCCTGATTTCCTAATGTCGATATTCATTTTTGCTTTCCTACCTATTTTCCCCAGTTCATCATTGTGACTGACTCTTCACATGTGCTGAAATTTACATTCACTCTCTAACAGACAGCCTATTGCTAAAGAAATTTTGGTCCAAATTTTATACTCACCCTTCTTCCTAAACCTACTGACTATCTTCCTAATCCTACCTACTATCCCTTTTTGACTGCATGTTCTCTTCTACATTGAATCATTTAAGGTATAAGGTCCTATGCCATTGTATATGGATTTATCAGAGACATCTGTGCAGAATGTATTTCAAAGCTAAGTATCCCAATCAAGGGCCCAATGCCCTTCTGGCCTTCAAATCTTACTTAGATTTCTGTTTTCATACATATATTTCACCTCGGTATTATTATAAATATCACAGGTTCCCAATACCATTCTTCATCCAGCAGAATGTTTCCTAACCCAAATGGAACATGTTCTTAACCCCAAGCATACACTGTTCCCTCAATCTAACTTTACAGAAGAGCAGGGACAGAGTTGGTCTTACAATACAAGAATGTAGGGGATCTTCCACCTGCTGAGAACCTCAAAGGTCCATGGAGAAATGATCCCTGGAGAAGATGTAGGCAGCTAGGAAGGATCTGAAAGAGCAAAAGTCATCTTCGGTGGCAGACAACCTGGTCAGACTGAAGGGATGTGTCTGAATGAGCCTCTCTCTTCTTAATGTAGACAAGATGGACCAAACCAGGCCTGTGTGGAGAGCTTTTCCTGGGTGCCTATGGTTGACGTACCATTCTAACTTGTGAAAGTGTCACAGGAAGAAGGGGCAGCCTCCATCTCATGAGACCCTTAGAAGCAACAGTTAGGACAAAGTGGTTTCCAAGGCAGTGACCTCATTCAGTTCCTGAAGGAAGTGACCTCACCACACTTCCTTGGTGATGGAACTCTCTGAACTTGGGATCCAGGAAGCCAGGCACCCAGAGGCAGTCCCAGTGCCAGTCCCAGTGGGCTCACTTGTCTGGATTTACCACGGACAGAGTCAGTCTTTCTTGGTACCTACAGATGTGAGGATGGCCAATTGCCAGGAAAGCTCCAAAGGGGGTCTTTCCTGGGAAAGCAGGTAGTGGCTCACCCCTGGCTCCTGTCAACTTCACAGAAGTGGCCAAGGAGGCCAGATCTGAGACAGGACAGGCCATTTCGGGGGAACATAGTATGGCCCACCAGTCAGAGGACACTGCGGGTAGTGACAGACCTCCTTGGGGGAAGGAGGTGGCTTTGTGGGTGTGGGTGTGAATTTGTGGTTTTGTCTAATGTTGTGAGAAGAGGTAGGAAAGGAGGTTTGTTTGGTTCAAAGTGGACTGTTTCTATCATGTCTTTTGACAAGGCGAGTGTTGCTATGTCTGTGTATCCCACTGTGTGGGTGGTTGTAGACATTAGAAAAGAGAATGCATCAATGGATGTGTCCTGTCTAGTAGAAAGCTTCCAGCATTCATCCTGCTCAATTTATGAATGGACTGCAGCTTGCCTTATCCATGGGCAACACCTCCTATCTTCCTAATGTCCTGTTTTCTTCCTGAATTCTGGCCACTCTTCAGAATAGGCTCATGGTTTTGTGTCCAAGATATGTACCACCTCCAAGCTTGGTGACATGGCCATGTACTTGATAGCTGAAAGGAATGGCGAGCATCTCAGAAAACTCAGATATCAGTGGGCCCAGTAAAGTCTCAGTGGAAAAAGCCTGCTTTGGGCCTTTTGCTTACCTATTGTTCTGTTTCCCTGGATGTCAGCAAGGTGTTTGCCTCAGGACACCCCTTTGTGAAGCCTCAAGAAAACCATTTTCAAATGCAAACGAACAGGCATCACCTGTGGCTCTTTGCTTAATTGCTTTGCAAAGGGATGTGTCTGAATCAGCCTCTTGGCCCTGTGTGAGGCTGTGGCTTAGATTGTCAGCACCTGATGGATCTCAAGAAAGATCTTATATGTGCATCCAAAGCCAATAGAGCAAAAAAGCAGTCATTGTGGATGAAGTCTCTCTCCTTCCTTTGTAAGGTTCCTGATCTCCATCAAGTGAGAATAGGGATCCTTTGGGTCAAATGAGTTCTTCAAAGCCCTGCAGCAGCTAGGCATTATGTGCTTAGATTTTCTCATGACTCCAATTCACACAAAGAATCTATACCCCACCATCAGCAGGCCTCAATGTGAAGAAGCTGAGCAGTATTAAAGGCAGGACTACTTGATCACTCCTGGTTCAAAGGAAGGGTGTACAGGCCACCCTGACATTAGGCTAATGAGGGGCAAGGAAGCTTATTGTAAACACTGTCTTAGGCTGTTCCCCTCCTGGAAACCTCCAGCCAGAGGTTGTGAGGATTGTCTATATTGAAGAAGATGAGGGCCTTGTGGCAGTGTTTCGGTTTGAATTGTGGTCATTTGTGTGGCTGTGGAAGAGATGACTGGGTCCCCCTGGGCTTGAACTCTGGTGTGATTCCCCTTGGAGACTGAGTTCTGGAACTGACCTCAGAGAAGTATTGCCATGAATTGTGTTGGGATTATTGGAGGTCACGCATGAGAGTCACCCTTGGAAACTGAGATAGAAGCCCAGGGTGACTTTCCACAAAACACTGGGAATCTCAGCCAGGATATAACATGATTTTATTCTTAAAGACCTGGCAGCCATAGTTGAGAGTCAAGACACACATGGACCTCACATTGTAGACCTCAGTGGGCCTGGTTTCATGTGACTTTTTGGCCACTCTTTGGGAAGCCTTGTTTGTGAGAGTTCTCCAGAGCTTTCATTGAAATGATCTTCCTCACCATTTAATGGTTCCTGAATGAATGGAAACCCACAGTGCCTCCGACTTCATCCTTTAAAAATGGGTAGATAAATACCATGCAATCTTTGAAATTCCCACCAGGTGGCACTGGAGAACTTTTGGATGTCCTGTTGCTGATCATGAGTGTACCATGCAGGGGCCTTGATTGACTGGGTTGCATGAAAATGGTTTAGAAAGAGATGCCAGTAAGTTGGGGCCTGCTGATTAGTGGGCCTAGAGCAGTGGTGTGCAGGTGTGTGATAAAACATCTGTGGTGGGGCCATGTGGATCTGCCATGGGCTTCCAAATGGCTTGTGACTGACATGGTGCAGCCAGCAGACCCTTGTATGTAAAGGCATCTTGTTATATGGAGAGGTTTCAGGGCAATGTTCAGAATGAGGTTTCTATGGTCAAGAGGGCAAGCTCTGTGGGATAGAAGCCTGGTTGGTGCATACTCCTAGGACCTTGACCCACCACACTTCACAGAATTCCCTCCACCACTGTGTCCCAGTTGAACTCCTTGTATTTCGTGAAGGAAATTTTAAACTCGTAGTGTAGCTTCAAGAAACACCAAGAAAGATGAGGATTACCAAATGGATTCACAGTCCCCACGGGGAGACACTTAGCCCCCAGTGGCCACAGTTTACCTACAAAGAGAGAATTCAGCACTTCTGCCTCATGTTCATTGGAAAATCAGAAACCATGTCCTCCAGGTCACATAGATGCAGACCCAGCTTTGATGGTCTCACTACAAAGGAAGCTAAAGCTCCTGACAACAACATATATTTCAAGAGCCCAACCTCAGAGGCAGTTACTAAAGAAGTCTTTAGGCCAGCAGAGCTCCATGTTTGTGGAGTGTTTATCCTGCCCCTTACTTATGGAAACTCCTCTACCACCTCCAAAGTTGTGAACTCCTGAGCATTTTTCATTCCACATATGTATTCAAAGATTTTCTAACTCTTCTCCTCCAATTACATCTTACTTGGGGCGAGGGTAATGTCAAGGCATTGTTCTGGATGAAGGTGGGAAGATTTTTGGGTAGCACATATTTGAATACACATTGAATTCATTTTCCTATTTTCCATTCCAAATACTGAATCCCTGACACTAACCCATACCCTACTAGACTCTGACTACGAATCCTAATATGATGGAGAAAAATAACCCAAACAGAATAGAAATACAAGCACTTCAGAGGAGGCATGGTGTGTAGTTGGACAGGCCTTTTGCATTATAAAGAGTAGGTGTTATGAATCTAGTCCAATGTAATAGTTCTCCATGTGTTTTTAAAGTTAACAAGTATGTGAATTCCTGTCTCCCTTTCTCTGTATCCTATTCAACACATGTATTTTTACATGCACATATAGAATCCTACCTGGTTTCCAGCTACATTCTTGTGAGGTGGCTGACTTGGCAGATACAAACTGTGAGAAGAGATCACTCCTCCTAAATGCTGTTGGAACTGAAAATCAACCTATGGGTAAGCTTCCTACTTGAACAACATGATACATAAATCCATGTTCAGTAAAATAAATATTTTTGGATCTGTGGATGATATATATTTCATGATGAATTTCAATTGGCATATATATTTCTACTTTTTAATGTGTCTGTGTGTGTGTGTTTTGTGTGTGTATATATATATATATATATATATATATATATATATATATTTATGTATATATACTCACACACACACTCTCCAGATTATTAAAAATATAAAATATATGTGTCTTATTTTACACTCCCTAAATTTATGTACACGTATGTGGATTTATAAGCAACTTTTCACAAGATTAGTCTCAGAAATATTCATCCACCTGAAATACATATTTGTTTTCTAGTACTGAAAACTTACTTCAGTGAATGGTGCAAAGAAATCCTAACATTTCTACAGTAACTGACCCTGTTTAACATCAATGCAAGTAGACTCCTATGGGACATGATGTGTATTTTGACATTCATTTTTATTCAACACTGGTACATTAGTATTTCTTCAGTTGATACACATCATAGGATATATATTTCATCCTCAAGTTTACATATTTCTAGGCATTTGGTTCACTTTCAATCAAATCCTACTTCAGAACACATGTATCCCTTCATGTTTCTTGACTGGTCTTTTAATGAGACTTCTTTCCAAACACATTATTTTGGATTTCCATAATCACTTTTGAAGCAAAACTCACACACCATTAAGGGTAAACCATAACCCTAATATTACCATTAGATGTATAACTGGTTGGCATGAATGATCCCGTATCAGTATAAGATTTCCTATATATTTTCAGATATCAATTCAATCCACTATTCAAATTTTAACCATTTATATTCTTCATTCACAGTATGGTCTATTCATGCATTATCTCTATACTCACAGACCCAGGGTACACCTATTTGTACCCCCGAATGCTAATTTATAGGTCTTCAAAATATTGCTCCCAAAAATGGTGAAAGAAATACTCACATCACCTTATCTACATATACATTGTATCACACTGATATTCTGCACACAAAATGCAAAGGTCACACTTATGATTGTACCAAAGCCTAATTGGAAAGTGAGCATGGATTACTAAAACATCCTTGTCCAGGTTGCCTAATGCTCTCAAATGTCAATTTTATTTGTGACTACACATTTGTTTCTGCCTAAGATTATATATTCAACCTCAACCCTGTTGAAAATGTCTAATCCTATCACTCACTTTATACTTTGCCTGATTTCCTAATGTCGATATTCATTTTTGAATTCCTACCTATTTTCCCCAGTTCATCATTGTGACTGACTCTTCACATGTGCTGACATTTACATTCACTCTCTAACAGACAGCCTATTACTAAAGAAATTTTGGTCCAAATTTTATACTCACCCTTCTTCCTAAACCTACTGACTATCTTCCTAATCCTACCTACTATCCCTTTTTGACTGGATGTTCTCTTCTACATTGAATCATTTAAGGTATAAGGTCCTATGCCATTGTATATGGATTTATCAGAGACATCTGTGCAGAATGTATTTCAAAGCTAAGTATCCCAATCAAGGGCCCAATGCCCTTCTGGCCTTCAAATCTTACTTAGATTTCTGTTTTCATACATATATTTCACCTCGGTATTATTATAAATATCACAGGTTCCCAATACCATTCTTCATCCAGCAGAATGTTTCCTAACCCAAATGGAACATGTTCTTAACCCCAAGCATACACTGTTCCCTCAATCTAACTTTACAGAAGAGCAGGGACAGAGTTGGTCTTACAATACAAGAATGTAGGGGATCTTCCACCTGCTGAGAACCTCAAAGGTCCATGGAGAAATGATCCCTGGAGAAGATGTAGGCAGCTAGGAAGGATCTGAAAGAGCAAAAGTCATCTTCGGTGGCAGACAACCTGGTCAGGATGAAGGGATGTGTCTGAATGAGCCTCTCTCTTCTTAATGTAGACAAGATGGACCAAACCAGGCCTGTGTGGAGAGCTTTTCCTGGGTGCCTATGGTTGACGTACCATTCTAACTTGTGAAAGTGTCACAGGAAGAAGGGGCAGCCTCCATCTCATGAGACCCTTAGAAGCAACAGTTAGGACAAAGTGGTTTCCAAGGCAGTGACCTCATTCAGTTCCTGAAGGAAGTGACCTCACCACACTTCCTTGGTGATGGAACTCTCTGAACTTGGGATCCAGGAAGCCAGGCACCCAGAGGCAGTCCCAGTGCCAGTCCCAGTGGGCTCACTTGTCTGGATTTACCACGGACAGAGTCAATCTTTCTTGGTACCTACAGATGTGAGGATGGCCAATTGCCAGGAAAGCTCCGAAGGGGGTCTTTCCTGGGAAAGCAGGTAGTGGCTCACCCCTGGCTCCTGTCAACTTCACAGAAGTGGCCACGGAGGCCAGATCTGAGACAGGACAGGCCATTTCGGGGGAACATAGTATGGCCCACCAGTCAGAGGACACTGCGGGTAGTCACAGACCTCCTTGGGGGAAGGAGGTGGCTTTGTGGGTGTGGGTGTGAATTTGTGGTTTTGTCTAATGTTGTGAGAAGAGGTAGGAAAGGAGGTTTGTTTGGTTCAAAGTGGACTGTTTCTAGCATGTCTTTTGACAAGGCGAGTGTTGCTATGTCTGTGTATCCCACTGTGTCCGTGGTTGTAGACATTAGAAAAGAGAATGCATCAATGGATGTGTCCTGTCTAGTAGAAAGCTTCCAGCATTCATCCTGCTCAATTTATGAATGGACTGCAGCTTGCCTTATCCATGGGCAACACCTCCTATATTCCTAATGTCCTGTTTTCTTCCTGAATTCTGGCCACTCGTCAGAATAGGCTCATGGTTTAGTGTCCAAGATATGTACCACCTCCAAGCTTGGTGACATGGCCATGTACTGGATAGCTGAAAGGAATGGCGAGCATCTCAGAAAACTCAGATATCAGTGGGCCCAGTAAATTCTCAGTGGAGAAAGCCTGCTTTGGGCCTTTTGCTTACCTATTGTTCTGTTTCCCTGGATGTCAGCAAGGTGTTTGCCTCAGGACACCCCTTTGTGAAGCCTCAAGAAAACCATTTTCAAATGCAAACGAACAGGCATCACCTGTGGCTCTTTGCTTAATTGCTTTGCAAAGGGATGTGGCTGAATCAGCCTCTTGGCCCTGTGTGAGGCTGTGGCTTAGATTGTCAGCACCTGATGGATCTCAAGAAAGATCTTATATGTGCATCCAAAGCCAATAGAGCAAAAAAGCAGTCATTGTGGATGAAGTCTCTCGCCTTCCTTTGTAAGGTTCCTGATCTCCATCAAGTGAGAATAGGGATCCTTTGGGTCAAATGAGTTCTTCAAAGCCCTGCAGCGGCTAGGCATTATGTGCTTAGATTTTCTCATGACTCCAATTCACACAAAGAATCTATACCCCACCATCATCAGGCCTCAATGTGAAGAAGCTGAACAGTATTAAAGGCAGGACTCTTTGATCACTCCTGGTTCAAAGGAAGGGTGTACAGGCCACCCTGACATTAGGCTAATGAGGGGCAAGGAAGCTTATTGTAAACACTGTCTTAGGCTGTTCCCCTCCTGGAAACCTCCAGCCAGAGGTTGTGAGGATTGTCTATATTGAAGAAGATGAGGGCCTTGTGGCAGTGTTTCGGTTTGAATTGTGGTCATTTGTGTGGCTGTGGAAGAGATGACTGGGTCCCCCTGGGCTTGAACTCTGGTGTGATTCCCCTTGGAGACTGAGTTCTGGAACTGACCTCAGAGAAGTATTGCCATGAATTGTGTTGGGATTATTGGAGGTCACGCATGAGAGTCACCCTTGGAAACTGAGATAGAAGCCCAGGGTGACTTTCCACAAAACACTGGGAATCTCAGCCAGGATATAACATGATTTTATTCTTAAAGACCTGGCAGCCATAGTTGAGAGTCAAGACACACATGGACCTCACATTGTAGACCTCAGTGGGCCTGGTTTCATGTGACTTTTTGGCCACTCTTTGGGAAGCCTTGTTTGTGAGAGTTCTCCAGAGCTTTCATTGAAATGATCTTCCTCACCATTTAATGGTTCCTGAATGAATGGAAACCCACAGTGCCTCCGACTTCATCCTTTAAAAATGGCTAGATAAATACCATGCAATCTTTGAAATTCCCACCAGGTGGCACTGGAGAACTTTTGGATGTCCTGTTGCTGATCATGAGTGTACCATGCAGGGGCCTTGATTGACTGGGTTGCATGAAACTGGTTTAGAAAGAGATGCCAGTAAGTTGGGGCCTGCTGATTAGTGGGCCTAGAGCAGTGGTGTGCAGGTGTGTGATAAAACATCTGTGGTGGGGCCATGTGGATCTGCCATGGGCTTCCAAATGGCTTGTGACTGACATGGTGCAGCCAGCAGACCCTTGTATGTAAAGGCATCTTGTTATATGGAGAGGTTTCAGGGCAATGTTCAGAATGAGGTTTCTATGGTCAAGAGGGCAAGCTCTGTGGGATAGAAGCCTGGTTGGTGCATACTCCTAGGACCTTGACCCACCACACTTCACAGAATTCCCTCCACCACTGTGTCCCAGTTGAACTCCTTGTATTTCGTGAAGGAAATTTTAAACTCCTAGTGTAGCAGCAAGAAACACCAAGAAAGATGAGGATTACCAAATGGATTCACAGTCCCCACGGGGAGACACTTAGCCCCCAGTGGCCACAGTTTACCTACAAAGAGAGAATTCAGCACTTCTGCCTCATGTTCATTGGAAAATCAGAAACCATGTCCTCCAGGTCACATAGATGCAGACCCAGCTTTGATGGTCTCACTACAAAGGAAGCTAAAGCTCCTGACAACAACATATGTTTCAAGAGCCCAACCTCAGAGGCAGTTTCTCAAGAAGTCTTTAGGCCAGCAGAGCTCCATGTTTGTGGAGTGTTTATCTTGTCCCTTACTTATGGAAACTCCTCTACCACCTCCAAAGTTGTGAACTCCTGAGCATTTTTCATTCCACATATGTATTCAAAGATTTTCTAACTCTTCTCCTCCAATTGCATCTTACTTGGGGTGAGGGTAATGTCAAGGCATTGTTCTGGATGAAGGTGGGAAGATTTTTGGGTAGCACATATTTGAATACACATTGGATTCATTTTCCTATTTTCCATTCCAAATACTGAATCCCTGACACTAACCCATACCCTACTAGACTCTGACTACGAATCCTAATATGATGGAGAAAAATAACCCAAACAGAATAGAAATACAAGCAGTTCAGAGGAGGCATGGTGTGTAGTTGGACAGGCCTTTTGCATTATAAAGAGTAGGTGTTATGAATCTAGTCCAATGTAATAGTTCTCCATGTGTTTTTAAAGTTAACAAGTATGTGAATTCCTGTCTCCCTTTCTCTGTATCCTATTCAACACATGTATTTTTACATGCACATATAGAATCCTACCTGGTTTCCCAGCTACATTCTTGTGAGGTGGCTGAATTGGCAGATACAAACTGTGAGAAGAGATCACTCCTCCTAAATGCTGTTGGAACTGAAAATCAACCTATGGGTAAGCTTCCTACTTGAACAACATGATACATAAATCCATGTTCAGTAAAATAAATATTTTTGGATCTGTGGATGATATATATTTCATGATGAATTTCAATTGGCATATATATTTCTACTTTTTAATGTGTCTGTGTGTGTGTGTTTTGTGTGTATATATATATATATATATATGTATATATACACACACACACTCTCCAGATTATTCAAAATATAAAATATATGTGTCTTATTTTACACTCCCTAAATTTATGTACATGTATGTGGATATATAAGCAACTTTTCACAAGATTAGTCTCAGAAATATTCATCCACCTGAAATACATATTTGTTTTCTAGTACTGAAAACTAACTTCAGTGAATTGTGCAGAGGAATCCTAACATTTCTACAGTATCTGACCCTGTTTAACATCAATGCAAGTAGACTCCTATGGGACATGATGTGTATTTTGACATTCATTTTTATTCAACACTGGAACATTAGTATTTCTTTAGTTGATACACATCATAGGATATATGTTTCATCCTCAAGTTCACAAATTTCTAGGCATTTGGTTCACTTTCAATCAAATCCTACTTCAGAACACATGTATCCCTTCATGTTTCTTGACTGGTCTTTTAATGAGACTTCTTTCCAAACACATTATTTTGGATTTCCATAATCACTTTTGAAGCAAAACTCACACACCATTAAGGGTAAACCATAACCCTAATATTACTATTAGATGTATAACGGGTTGGCATGAATGATCCTGTGTCGGTATAAGATTTCCTATATATTTTCAGATATCAATTCAAGCCATTATTTAAATTTTAACTATTTATATTCTTCATTCACAGTATGGTCTATTCATGCATTATCTCTATACTCACAGACCCAGGGTACACGTATTTGTACCCCTGAATGCTAATTTATAGGTCTTCAACATATTGCTCCCAAAAATAGTGAAAGAAATACTCACATCACCTTATCTACATATACATTGTATCACACTGATATTCTGCACACAAAATGCAAAGGTCACACTTATGATTGTTCCAAAGCCTAATTGGAAAGTGAGCATGGATTACTAAAAACATCCTTGTCCAGGTTGCCTCATGCTCTCAAATGTCAATTTTATTTGTGACTACACATTTGTTTCTGCCTAAGAATATATATTCAACCTCAACCCTCTTAAAAATGTCTAATCCTATCACTCACATTATACTTTGCCTGATTTCCTAATGTCAATATTCATTTTTGCTTTCCTACCGATTTTCCCCAGTTCTTCATTGTGACTGACTCTTCACATGTGCTGACATTTACATTCACTCTCTAACAGACAGCCTATTGCTAAAGAACTTTTGGTCCAAATTTTATACTCACTCTTCTTCTGAAACCTACTATCTTCCTAATCCTACCTACTATCCCTTTTTGACTGGATGTTCTCTTCTACATTGAATCATCCAAGGTACAAGGTCCTGTGCCATTGTATATGGATTTATCAGAGACATCTGTACAGAATGTAATTCAAAGCTAAGTATCCCAATCAAGGGCCCAATGCCATTCTGGCCTTCAAATCTTACTTAGATTTCTGTTTTCATACATATATTTCACCTCGGTATTATTATAAATATCACAGGTTCCCAATACCATTCTTCATCCAGCAGAATGTTTCCTAACCCAAATGGAACATGTTCTTAACCCCAAGCATACACTGTTCCCTCAATCTAACTTTACAGAAGAGCAGGGACAGAGTTGGTCTTACAATACAAGAATGTAGGGGATCTTCCACCTGCTGAGAACCTCAAAGGTCCATGGAGAAATGATCCCTGGAGAAGATGTAGGTAGCTAGGAAGGATCTGAGAGAGCAAAAGTCATCTTCGGTGGCAGACAACCTGGTCAGGATGAAGGGATGTGTCTGAATGAGCCTCTCTCTTCTTAATGTAGACAAGATGGACCCAACCAGGCCTGTGTGGAGAGCTTTTCCTGGGTGCCTATGGTTGATATACCATTCTAACTTGTGAAAGTGTCAAAGGAAGAAGGGTCAGCCTCCATCTCATGAGACCCTTAGAAGCAACAGTTAGGAAAAAGTGGTTTCCAAGGCAGTGACCTCATTCAGTTCCTGAAGGAAGTGACCTCACCACACTTCCTTGGTGATGGAACTCTCTGAACTTGGGATCCAGGAAGCCAGGCACCCAGAGGCAGTCCCAGTGCCAGTCCCAGTGGGCTCACTTGTCTGGATTTACCACGGGCAGAGTCAGTCTTTCTTGGTACCTACAGATGTGAGGATGGCCAATTGCCAGGAAAGCTCCGAAGGGGGTCTTTCCTGGGAAAGCAGGTAGTGGCTCACCCCTAACTCCTGTCAACTTCACAGAAGTGGCCACGGAGGCCAGATCTGAGACAGGACAGGCCATTTCGGGGGAACATAGTATGGCCCACCAGTCAGAGGACACTGCGGGTAGTCACAGACCTCCTTGGGGGAAGGAGGTGGCTTTGTGGGTGTCGGTGTGAATTTGTGGTTTTTGTCTAATGTTGTGAGAAGAGGTAGGAAAGGAAAATTGTTTGGTTCAAAGTGGACTGTTTCTAGCATGTCTTTTGACAAGGCGAGTGTTGCTATGTCTGTGTATCCCACTGTGTCCGTGGTTGTAGACATTAGAAAAGAGAATGCATCAATGGATGTGTCCTGTCTAGTAGAAAGCTTCCAGCATTCATCCTGCTCAATTTATGAATGGACTGCAGCTTGCCTTATCCATGGGCAACACCTCCTATCTTCCTAATGTCCTGTTTTCTTCCTGAATTCTGGCCACGCTTCAGAATAGGCTCATGGTTTTGTGTCCAAGATATGTACCACCTCCAAGCTTGGTGACATGGCCATGTACTGGATAGCTGAAAGGAATGGCCAGCATCTCAGAAAACTCAGATATCAGTGGGCCCAGTAAAGTCTCAGTGGAGAAAGCCTGCTTTGGGCCTTTTGCTTACCTATTGTTCTGTTTCCCTGGATGTCAGCAAGGTGTTTGCCTCAGGACACCCCTTTGTGAAGCCTCAAGAAAACCATTTTCAAATGCAAACGAACAGGCATCACCTGTGGCTCTTTGCTTAATTGCTTTGCAAAGGGATGTGTCTGAATCAGCCTCTTGGCCCTGTGTGAGGCTGTGGCTTAGATTGTCAGCACCTGATGGATCTCAAGAAAGATCTTATATGTGCATCCAAAGCCAATATAGCAAAAAAGCAGTCATTGTGGATGAAGTCTCTCGCCTTCCTCTGTAAGGTTCCTGATCTCCATCAAGTGAGAATAGGGATCCTTTGGGTCAAATGAGTTCTTCAAAGCCCTGCAGCGGCTAGGCATTATGTGCTTAGATTTTCTCATGACTCCAATTCACACAAAGAATCTATACCCCACCATCAGCAGGCCTCAATGTGAAGAAGCTGAGCAGTATTAAAGGCAGGACTATTTGATCACTCCTGGTTCAAAGGAAGGGTGTACAGGCCACCCTGACATTAGGCTAATGAGGGGCAAGGAAGCTTATTGTAAACACTGTCTTAGGCTGTTCCCCTCCTGGAAACCTCCAGCCAGAGGTTGTGAGGATTGTCTATATTGAAGAAGATGAGGGCCTTGTGGCAGTGTTTCGGTTTGAATTGTGGTCATTTGTGTGGCTGTGGAAGAGATGACTGGGTCCCCCTGGGCTTGAACTCTGGTGTGATTCCCCTTGGAGACTGAGTTCTGGAACTGACCTCAGAGAAGTATTGCCATGAATTGTGTTGGGATTATTGGAGGTCACGCATGAGAGTCACCCTTGGAAACTGAGATAGAAGCCCAGGGTGACTTTCCACAAAACACTGGGAATCTCAGCCAGGATATAACATGATTTTATTCTTAAAGACCTGGCAGCCATAGTTGAGAGTCAAGACACACATGGACCTCACATTGTAGACCTCAGTGGGCCTGGTTTCATGTGACTTTTTGGCCACTCTTTGGGAAGCCTTGTTTGTGAGAGTTCTCCAGAGCTTTCATTGAAATGATCTTCCTCACCATTTAATGGTTCCTGAATGAATGGAAACCCACAGTGCCTCCAACTTCATCCTTTAAAAATGGCTAGATAAATACCATGCAATCTTTGAAATTCCCACCAGGTGGCACTGGAGAACTTTTGGATGTCCTGTTGCTGATCATGAGTGTACCATGCAGGGGCCTTGATTGACTGGGTTGCATGAAAATGGTGTAGAAAAGAGATGTCAGTAAGTTGGGGCCTGCTGATTAGTGGGCCTAGAGCAGTGGTGTGCAGGTGTGTGATAAAACATCTGTGGTGGGGCCATGTGGATCTGCCATGGGCTTCCAAATGGCTTGTGACTGACATGGTGCAGCCAGCAGACCCTTGTATGTAAAGGCATCTTGTTATATGGAGAGGTTTCAGGGCAATGTTCAGAATGAGGTTGCTATGGTCAAGAGGGCAAGCTCTGTGGGATAGAAGCCTGGTTGGTGCATACTCCTAGGACCTTGACCCACCACACTTCACAGAATTCCCTCCACCACTGTGTCCCAGTTGAACTCCTTGTATTTCGTGAAGGAAATTTTAAACTCCTAGTGTAGCAGCAAGAAACACCAAGAAAGATGAGGATTACCAAATGGATTCACAGTCCCCACGGGGAGACACTTAGCCCCCAGTGGCCACAGTTTACCTACAAATAGAGAATTCAGCACTTCTGCCTCATGTTCATTGGAAAATCAGAAACCATGTCCTCCAGGTCACATAGATGCAGACCCAGCTTTGATGGTCTCACTACAAAGGAAGCTAAAGCTCCTGACAACAACATATATTTCAAGAGCCCAACCTCAGAGGCAGTTGCTCAAGAAGTCTTTAGGCCAGCAGAGCTCCATGTTTGTGGAGTGTTTATCCTGTCCCTTACTTATGGAAACTCCTCTACCACCTCCAAAGTTGTGAACTCCTGAGCATTTTTCATTCCACATATGTATTCAAAGATTTTCTAACTCTTCTCCTCCAATTGCATCTTACTTGGGGCGAGGGTATTGTCAAGGCACTGTTCTGGATGAAGGTGGGAAGATTTTTGGGTAGCACATATTTGCATACACATTGGATTCATTTTCCTATTTTCCATTCCAAATACTGAATCCCTGACACTAACCCATACCCTACTAGACTCTGACTACGAATCCTAATATGATGGAGAAAAATAACCCAAACAGAATAGAAATACAAGCAGTTCAGAGGAGGCATGGTGTGTAGTTGGACAGGCCTTTTGCATTATAAAGAGTAGGTGTTATGAATCTAGTCCAATGTAATAGTTCTCCATGTGTTTTTAAAGTTAACAAGTATGTGAATTCCTGTCTCCCTTTCTCTGTATCCTATTCAACACATGTATTTTTACATGCACATATAGAATCTTACCTGGTTTCCCAGCTACATTCTTGTGAGGTGGCTGACTTGGCAGATACAAACTGTGAGAAGAGATCACTCCTCCTAAATGCTGTTGGAACTGAAAATCAACCTATGGGTAAGCTTCCTACTTGAACAACATGATACATAAATCCATGTTCAGTAAAATAAATATTTTTGGATCTGTGGATGATATATATTTCATGATGAATTTCAATTGGCATATATATTTCTACTTTTTAATGTGTCTGTGTGTGTGTGTTTTGTGTGTATATATATATATATATATGTATATATACACACACACACTCTCCAGATTATTCAAAATATAAAATATATGTGTCTTATTTTACACTCCCTAAATTTATGTACATGTATGTGGATATATAAGCAACTTTTCACAAGATTAGTCTCAGAAATATTCATCCACCTGAAATACATATTTGTTTTCTAGTACTGAAAACTAACTTCAGTGAATTGTGCAGAGGAATCCTAACATTTCTACAGTATCTGACCCTGTTTAACATCAATGCAAGTAGACTCCTATGGGACATGATGTGTATTTTGACATTCATTTTTATTCAACACTGGAACATTAGTATTTCTTTAGTTGATACACATCATAGGATATATGTTTCATCCTCAAGTTCACAAATTTCTAGGCATTTGGTTCACTTTCAATCAAATCCTACTTCAGAACACATGTATCCCTTCATGTTTCTTGACTGGTCTTTTAATGAGACTTCTTTCCAAACACATTATTTTGGATTTCCATAATCACTTTTGAAGCAAAACTCACACACCATTAAGGGTAAACCATAACCCTAATATTACTATTAGATGTATAACGGGTTGGCATGAATGATCCTGTGTCGGTATAAGATTTCCTATATATTTTCAGATATCAATTCAAGCCATTATTTAAATTTTAACTATTTATATTCTTCATTCACAGTATGGTCTATTCATGCATTATCTCTATACTCACAGACCCAGGGTACACGTATTTGTACCCCTGAATGCTAATTTATAGGTCTTCAACATATTGCTCCCAAAAATAGTGAAAGAAATACTCACATCACCTTATCTACATATACATTGTATCACACTGATATTCTGCACACAAAATGCAAAGGTCACACTTATGATTGTTCCAAAGCCTAATTGGAAAGTGAGCATGGATTACTAAAAACATCCTTGTCCAGGTTGCCTCATGCTCTCAAATGTCAATTTTATTTGTGACTACACATTTGTTTCTGCCTAAGAATATATATTCAACCTCAACCCTCTTAAAAATGTCTAATCCTATCACTCACATTATACTTTGCCTGATTTCCTAATGTCAATATTCATTTTTGCTTTCCTACCGATTTTCCCCAGTTCTTCATTGTGACTGACTCTTCACATGTGCTGACATTTACATTCACTCTCTAACAGACAGCCTATTGCTAAAGAACTTTTGGTCCAAATTTTATACTCACTCTTCTTCTGAAACCTACTATCTTCCTAATCCTACCTACTATCCCTTTTTGACTGGATGTTCTCTTCTACATTGAATCATCCAAGGTACAAGGTCCTGTGCCATTGTATATGGATTTATCAGAGACATCTGTACAGAATGTAATTCAAAGCTAAGTATCCCAATCAAGGGCCCAATGCCATTCTGGCCTTCAAATCTTACTTAGATTTCTGTTTTCATACATATATTTCACCTCGGTATTATTATAAATATCACAGGTTCCCAATACCATTCTTCATCCAGCAGAATGTTTCCTAACCCAAATGGAACATGTTCTTAACCCCAAGCATACACTGTTCCCTCAATCTAACTTTACAGAAGAGCAGGGACAGAGTTGGTCTTACAATACAAGAATGTAGGGGATCTTCCACCTGCTGAGAACCTCAAAGGTCCATGGAGAAATGATCCCTGGAGAAGATGTAGGCAGCTAGGAAGGATCTGAGAGAGCAAAAGTCATCTTCGGTGGCAGACAACCTGGTCAGGATGAAGGGATGTGTCTGAATGAGCCTCTCTCTTCTTAATGTAGACAAGATGGACCCAACCAGGCCTGTGTGGAGAGCTTTTCCTGGGTGCCTATGGTTGATATACCATTCTAACTTGTGAAAGTGTCACAGGAAGAAGGGGCAGCCTCCATCTCATGAGACCCTTAGAAGCAACAGTTAGGAAAAAGTGGTTTCCAAGGCAGTGACCTCATTCAGTTCCTGAAGGAAGTGACCTCACCACACTTCCTTGGTGATGGAACTCTCTGAACTTGGGATCCAGGAAGCCAGGCACCCAGAGGCAGTCCCAGTGCCAGTCCCAGTGGGCTCACTTGTCTGGATTTACCACGGGCAGAGTCAGTCTTTCTTGGTACCTACAGATGTGAGGATGGCCAATTGCCAGGAAAGCTCCGAAGGGGGTCTTTCCTGGGAAAGCAGGTAGTGGCTCACCCCTAACTCCTGTCAACTTCACAGAAGTGGCCACGGAGGCCAGATCTGAGACAGGACAGGCCATTTCGGGGGAACATAGTATGGCCCACCAGTCAGAGGACACTGCGGGTAGTCACAGACCTCCTTGGGGGAAGGAGGTGGCTTTGTGGGTGTCGGTGTGAATTTGTGGTTTTTGTCTAATGTTGTGAGAAGAGGTAGGAAAGGAAAATTGTTTGGTTCAAAGTGGACTGTTTCTAGCATGTCTTTTGACAAGGCGAGTGTTGCTATGTCTGTGTATCCCACTGTGTCCGTGGTTGTAGACATTAGAAAAGAGAATGCATCAATGGATGTGTCCTGTCTAGTAGAAAGCTTCCAGCATTCATCCTGCTCAATTTATGAATGGACTGCAGCTTGCCTTATCCATGGGCAACACCTCCTATCTTCCTAATGTCCTGTTTTCTTCCTGAATTCTGGCCACTCTTCAGAATAGGCTCATGGTTTTGTGTCCAAGATATGTACCACCTCCAAGCTTGGTGACATGGCCATGTACTGGATAGCTGAAAGGAATGGCGAGCATCTCAGAAAACTCAGATATCAGTGGGCCCAGTAAAGTCTCAGTGGAGAAAGCCTGCTTTGGGCCTTTTGCTTACCTATTGTTCTGTTTCCCTGGATGTCAGCAAGGTGTTTGCCTCAGGACACCCCTTTGTGAAGCCTCAAGAAAACCATTTTCAAATGCAAACGAACAGGCATCACCTGTGGCTCTTTGCTTAATTGCTTTGCAAAGGGATGTGTCTGAATCAGCCTCTTGGCCCTGTGTGAGGCTGTGGCTTAGATTGTCAGCACCTGATGGATCTCAAGAAAGATCTTATATGTGCATCCAAAGCCAATATAGCAAAAAAGCAGTCATTGTGGATGAAGTCTCTCGCCTTCCTCTGTAAGGTTCCTGATCTCCATCAAGTGAGAATAGGGATCCTTTGGGTCAAATGAGTTCTTCAAAGCCCTGCAGCGGCTAGGCATTATGTGCTTAGATTTTCTCATGACTCCAATTCACACAAAGAATCTATACCCCACCATCAGCAGGCCTCAATGTGAAGAAGCTGAGCAGTATTAAAGGCAGGACTATTTGATCACTCCTGGTTCAAAGGAAGGGTGTACAGGCCACCCTGACATTAGGCTAATGAGGGGCAAGGAAGCTTATTGTAAACACTGTCTTAGGCTGTTCCCCTCCTGGAAACCTCCAGCCAGAGGTTGTGAGGATTGTCTATATTGAAGAAGATGAGGGCCTTGTGGCAGTGTTTCGGTTTGAATTGTGGTCATTTGTGTGGCTGTGGAAGAGATGACTGGGTCCCCCTGGGCTTGAACTCTGGTGTGATTCCCCTTGGAGACTGAGTTCTGGAACTGACCTCAGAGAAGTATTGCCATGAATTGTGTTGGGATTATTGGAGGTCACGCATGAGAGTCACCCTTGGAAACTGAGATAGAAGCCCAGGGTGACTTTCCACAAAACACTGGGAATCTCAGCCAGGATATAACATGATTTTATTCTTAAAGACCTGGCAGCCATAGTTGAGAGTCAAGACACACATGGACCTCACATTGTAGACCTCAGTGGGCCTGGTTTCATGTGACTTTTTGGCCACTCTTTGGGAAGCCTTGTTTGTGAGAGTTCTCCAGAGCTTTCATTGAAATGATCTTCCTCACCATTTAATGGTTCCTGAATGAATGGAAACCCACAGTGCCTCCAACTTCATCCTTTAAAAATGGCTAGATAAATACCATGCAATCTTTGAAATTCCCACCAGGTGGCACTGGAGAACTTTTGGATGTCCTGTTGCTGATCATGAGTGTACCATGCAGGTGCCTTGATTGACTGGGTTGCATGAAAATGGTGTAGAAAAGAGATGTCAGTAAGTTGGGGCCTGCTGATTAGTGGGCCTAGAGCAGTGGTGTGCAGGTGTGTGATAAAACATCTGTGGTGGGGCCATGTGGATCTGCCATGGGCTTCCAAATGGCTTGTGACTGACATGGTGCAGCCAGCAGACCCTTGTATGTAAAGGCATCTTGTTATATGGAGAGGTTTCAGGGCAATGTTCAGAATGAGGTTGCTATGGTCAAGAGGGCAAGCTCTGTGGGATAGAAGCCTGGTTGGTGCATACTCCTAGGACCTTGACCCACCACACTTCACAGAATTCCCTCCACCACTGTGTCCCAGTTGAACTCCTTGTATTTCGTGAAGGAAATTTTAAACTCCTAGTGTAGCAGCAAGAAACACCAAGAAAGATGAGGATTACCAAATGGATTCACAGTCCCCACGGGGAGACACTTAGCCCCCAGTGGCCACAGTTTACCTACAAATAGAGAATTCAGCACTTCTGCCTCATGTTCATTGGAAAATCAGAAACCATGTCCTCCAGGTCACATAGATGCAGACCCAGCTTTGATGGTCTCACTACAAAGGAAGCTAAAGCTCCTGACAACAACATATATTTCAAGAGCCCAACCTCAGAGGCAGTTCCTCAAGAAGTCTTTAGGCCAGCAGAGCTCCATGTTTGTGGAGTGTTTATCCTGTCCCTTACTTATGGAAACTCCTCTACCACCTCCAAAGTTGTGAACTCCTGAGCATTTTTCATTCCACATATGTATTCAAAGATTTTCTAACTCTTCTCCTCCAATTGCATCTTACTTGGGGCGAGGGTATTGTCAAGGCACTGTTCTGGATGAAGGTGGGAAGATTTTTGGGTAGCACATATTTGCATACACATTGGATTAATTTTCCTATTTTCCATTCCAAATACTGAATCCCTGACACTAACCCATACCCTACTAGACTCTGACTACGAATCCTAATATGATGGAGAAAAATAACCCAAACAGAATAGAAATACAAGCAGTTCAGAGGAGGCATGGTGTGTAGTTGGACAGGCCTTTTGCATTATAAAGAGTAGGTGTTATGAATCTAGTCCAATGTAATAGTTCTCCATGTGTTTTTAAAGTTAACAAGTATGTGAATTCCTGTCTCCCTTTCTCTGTATCCTATTCAACACATGTATTTTTACATGCACATATAGAATCTTACCTGGTTTCCCAGCTACATTCTTGTGAGGTGGCTGACTTGGCAGATACAAACTGTGAGAAGAGATCACTCCTCCTAAATGCTGTTGGAACTGAAAATCAACCTATGGGTAAGCTTCCTACTTGAACAACATGATACATAAATCCATGTTCAGTAAAATAAATATTTTTGGATCTGTGGATGATATATATTTCATGATGAATTTCAATTGGCATATATATTTCTACTTTTTAATGTGTCTGTGTGTGTGTGTTTTGTGTGTATATATATATATATATATATGTATATATACACACACACACTCTCCAGATTATTCAAAATATAAAATATATGTGTCTTATTTTACACTCCCTAAATTTATGTACATGTATGTGGATATATAAGCAACTTTTCACAAGATTAGTCTCAGAAATATTCATCCACCTGAAATACATATTTGTTTTCTAGTACTGAAAACTAACTTCAGTGAATTGTGCAGAGGAATCCTAACATTTCTACAGTATCTGACCCTGTTTAACATCAATGCAAGTAGACTCCTATGGGACATGATGTGTATTTTGACATTCATTTTTATTCAACACTGGAACATTAGTATTTCTTTAGTTGATACACATCATAGGATATATGTTTCATCCTCAAGTTCACAAATTTCTAGGCATTTGGTTCACTTTCAATCAAATCCTACTTCAGAACACATGTATCCCTTCATGTTTCTTGACTGGTCTTTTAATGAGACTTCTTTCCAAACACATTATTTTGGATTTCCATAATCACTTTTGAAGCAAAACTCACACACCATTAAGGGTAAACCATAACCCTAATATTACTATTAGATGTATAACGGGTTGGCATGAATGATCCTGTGTCGGTATAAGATTTCCTATATATTTTCAGATATCAATTCAAGCCATTATTTAAATTTTAACTATTTATATTCTTCATTCACAGTATGGTCTATTCATGCATTATCTCTATACTCACAGACCCAGGGTACACGTATTTGTACCCCTGAATGCTAATTTATAGGTCTTCAACATATTGCTCCCAAAAATAGTGAAAGAAATACTCACATCACCTTATCTACATATACATTGTATCACACTGATATTCTGCACACAAAATGCAAAGGTCACACTTATGATTGTTCCAAAGCCTAATTGGAAAGTGAGCATGGATTACTAAAAACATCCTTGTCCAGGTTGCCTCATGCTCTCAAATGTCAATTTTATTTGTGACTACACATTTGTTTCTGCCTAAGAATATATATTCAACCTCAACCCTCTTAAAAATGTCTAATCCTATCACTCACATTATACTTTGCCTGATTTCCTAATGTCAATATTCATTTTTGCTTTCCTACCGATTTTCCCCAGTTCTTCATTGTGACTGACTCTTCACATGTGCTGACATTTACATTCACTCTCTAACAGACAGCCTATTGCTAAAGAACTTTTGGTCCAAATTTTATACTCACTCTTCTTCTGAAACCTACTATCTTCCTAATCCTACCTACTATCCCTTTTTGACTGGATGTTCTCTTCTACATTGAATCATCCAAGGTACAAGGTCCTGTGCCATTGTATATGGATTTATCAGAGACATCTGTACAGAATGTAATTCAAAGCTAAGTATCCCAATCAAGGGCCCAATGCCATTCTGGCCTTCAAATCTTACTTAGATTTCTGTTTTCATACATATATTTCACCTCGGTATTATTATAAATATCACAGGTTCCCAATACCATTCTTCATCCAGCAGAATGTTTCCTAACCCAAATGGAACATGTTCTTAACCCCAAGCATACACTGTTCCCTCAATCTAACTTTACAGAAGAGCAGGGACAGAGTTGGTCTTACAATACAAGAATGTAGGGGATCTTCCACCTGCTGAGAACCTCAAAGGTCCATGGAGAAATGATCCCTGGAGAAGATGTAGGTAGCTAGGAAGGATCTGAGAGAGCAAAAGTCATCTTCGGTGGCAGACAACCTGGTCAGGATGAAGGGATGTGTCTGAATGAGCCTCTCTCTTCTTAATGTAGACAAGATGGACCCAACCAGGCCTGTGTGGAGAGCTTTTCCTGGGTGCCTATGGTTGATATACCATTCTAACTTGTGAAAGTGTCACAGGAAGAAGGGGCAGCCTCCATCTCATGAGACCCTTAGAAGCAACAGTTAGGAAAAAGTGGTTTCCAAGGCAGTGACCTCATTCAGTTCCTGAAGGAAGTGACCTCACCACACTTCCTTGGTGATGGAACTCTCTGAACTTGGGATCCAGGAAGCCAGGCACCCAGAGGCAGTCCCAGTGCCAGTCCCAGTGGGCTCACTTGTCTGGATTTACCACGGGCAGAGTCAGTCTTTCTTGGTACCTACAGATGTGAGGATGGCCAATTGCCAGGAAAGCTCCGAAGGGGGTCTTTCCTGGGAAAGCAGGTAGTGGCTCACCCCTAACTCCTGTCAACTTCACAGAAGTGGCCACGGAGGCCAGATCTGAGACAGGACAGGCCATTTCGGGGGAACATAGTATGGCCCACCAGTCAGAGGACACTGCGGGTAGTCACAGACCTCCTTGGGGGAAGGAGGTGGCTTTGTGGGTGTCGGTGTGAATTTGTGGTTTTTGTCTAATGTTGTGAGAAGAGGTAGGAAAGGAAAATTGTTTGGTTCAAAGTGGACTGTTTCTAGCATGTCTTTTGACAAGGCGAGTGTTGCTATGTCTGTGTATCCCACTGTGTCCGTGGTTGTAGACATTAGAAAAGAGAATGCATCAATGGATGTGTCCTGTCTAGTAGAAAGCTTCCAGCATTCATCCTGCTCAATTTATGAATGGACTGCAGCTTGCCTTATCCATGGGCAACACCTCCTATCTTCCTAATGTCCTGTTTTCTTCCTGAATTCTGGCCACGCTTCAGAATAGGCTCATGGTTTTGTGTCCAAGATATGTACCACCTCCAAGCTTGGTGACATGGCCATGTACTGGATAGCTGAAAGGAATGGCCAGCATCTCAGAAAACTCAGATATCAGTGGGCCCAGTAAAGTCTCAGTGGAGAAAGCCTGCTTTGGGCCTTTTGCTTACCTATTGTTCTGTTTCCCTGGATGTCAGCAAGGTGTTTGCCTCAGGACACCCCTTTGTGAAGCCTCAAGAAAACCATTTTCAAATGCAAACGAACAGGCATCACCTGTGGCTCTTTGCTTAATTGCTTTGCAAAGGGATGTGTCTGAATCAGCCTCTTGGCCCTGTGTGAGGCTGTGGCTTAGATTGTCAGCACCTGATGGATCTCAAGAAAGATCTTATATGTGCATCCAAAGCCAATATAGCAAAAAAGCAGTCATTGTGGATGAAGTCTCTCGCCTTCCTCTGTAAGGTTCCTGATCTCCATCAAGTGAGAATAGGGATCCTTTGGGTCAAATGAGTTCTTCAAAGCCCTGCAGCGGCTAGGCATTATGTGCTTAGATTTTCTCATGACTCCAATTCACACAAAGAATCTATACCCCACCATCAGCAGGCCTCAATGTGAAGAAGCTGAGCAGTATTAAAGGCAGGACTATTTGATCACTCCTGGTTCAAAGGAAGGGTGTACAGGCCACCCTGACATTAGGCTAATGAGGGGCAAGGAAGCTTATTGTAAACACTGTCTTAGGCTGTTCCCCTCCTGGAAACCTCCAGCCAGAGGTTGTGAGGATTGTCTATATTGAAGAAGATGAGGGCCTTGTGGCAGTGTTTCGGTTTGAATTGTGGTCATTTGTGTGGCTGTGGAAGAGATGACTGGGTCCCCCTGGGCTTGAACTCTGGTGTGATTCCCCTTGGAGACTGAGTTCTGGAACTGACCTCAGAGAAGTATTGCCATGAATTGTGTTGGGATTATTGGAGGTCACGCATGAGAGTCACCCTTGGAAACTGAGATAGAAGCCCAGGGTGACTTTCCACAAAACACTGGGAATCTCAGCCAGGATATAACATGATTTTATTCTTAAAGACCTGGCAGCCATAGTTGAGAGTCAAGACACACATGGACCTCACATTGTAGACCTCAGTGGGCCTGGTTTCATGTGACTTTTTGGCCACTCTTTGGGAAGCCTTGTTTGTGAGAGTTCTCCAGAGCTTTCATTGAAATGATCTTCCTCACCATTTAATGGTTCCTGAATGAATGGAAACCCACAGTGCCTCCAACTTCATCCTTTAAAAATGGCTAGATAAATACCATGCAATCTTTGAAATTCCCACCAGGTGGCACTGGAGAACTTTTGGATGTCCTGTTGCTGATCATGAGTGTACCATGCAGGGGCCTTGATTGACTGGGTTGCATGAAAATGGTGTAGAAAAGAGATGTCAGTAAGTTGGGGCCTGCTGATTAGTGGGCCTAGAGCAGTGGTGTGCAGGTGTGTGATAAAACATCTGTGGTGGGGCAATGTGGATCTGCCATGGGCTTCCAAATGGCTTGTGACTGACATGGTGCAGCCAGCAGACCCTTGTATGTAAAGGCATCTTGTTATACGGAGAGGTTTCAGGGCAATGTTCAGAATGAGGTTGCTATGGTCAAGAGGGCAAGCTCTGTGGGATAGAAGCCTGGTTGGTGCATACTCCTAGGACCTTGACCCACCACACTTCACAGAATTCCCTCCACCACTGTGTCCCAGTTGAACTCCTTGTATTTTGTGAAGGAAATTTTAAACTCCTAGTGTAGCAGCAAGAAACACCAAGAAAGATGAGGATTACCAAATGGATTCACAGTCCCCACGGGGAGAGACTTAGCCCCCAGTGGCCACAGTTTACCTACAAATAGAGAATTCAGCACTTCTGCCTCATGTTCATTGGAAAATCAGAAACCATGTCCTCCAGGTCACATAGATGCAGACCCAGCTTTGATGGTCTCACTACAAAGGAAGCTAAAGCTCCTGACAACAACATATATTTCAAGAGCCCAACCTCAGAGGCAGTTGCTCAAGAAGTCTTTAGGCCAGCAGAGCTCCATGTTTGTGGAGTGTTTATCCTGTCCCTTACTTATGGAAACTCCTCTACCACCTCCAAAGTTGTGAACTCCTGAGCATTTTTCATTCCACATATGTATTCAAAGATTTTCTAACTCTTCTCCTCCAATTGCATCTTACTTGGGGCGAGGGTATTGTCAAGGCACTGTTCTGGATGAAGGTGGGAAGATTTTTGGGTAGCACATATTTGCATACACATTGGATTAATTTTCCTATTTTCCATTCCAAATACTGAATCCCTGACACTAACCCATACCCTACTAGACTCTGACTACGAATCCTAATATGATGGAGAAAAATAACCCAAACAGAATAGAAATACAAGCAGTTCAGAGGAGGCATGGTGTGTAGTTGGACAGGCCTTTTGCATTATAAAGAGTAGGTGTTATGAATCTAGTCCAATGTAATAGTTCTCCATGTGTTTTTAAAGTTAACAAGTATGTGAATTCCTGTCTCCCTTTCTCTGTATCCTATTCAACACATGTATTTTTACATGCACATATAGAATCTTACCTGGTTTCCCAGCTACATTCTTGTGAGGTGGCTGACTTGGCAGATACAAACTGTGAGAAGAGATCACTCCTCCTAAATGCTGTTGGAACTGAAAATCAACCTATGGGTAAGCTTCCTACTTGAACAACATGATACATAAATCCATGTTCAGTAAAATAAATATTTTTGGATCTGTGGATGATATATATTTCATGATGAATTTCAATTGGCATATATATTTCTACTTTTTAATGTGTCTGTGTGTGTGTGTTTTGTGTGTATATATATATATATATATGTATATATACACACACACACTCTCCAGATTATTCAAAATATAAAATATATGTGTCTTATTTTACACTCCCTAAATTTATGTACATGTATGTGGATATATAAGCAACTTTTCACAAGATTAGTCTCAGAAATATTCATCCACCTGAAATACATATTTGTTTTCTAGTACTGAAAACTAACTTCAGTGAATTGTGCAGAGGAATCCTAACATTTCTACAGTATCTGACCCTGTTTAACATCAATGCAAGTAGACTCCTATGGGACATGATGTGTATTTTGACATTCATTTTTATTCAACACTGGAACATTAGTATTTCTTTAGTTGATACACATCATAGGATATATGTTTCATCCTCAAGTTCACAAATTTCTAGGCATTTGGTTCACTTTCAATCAAATCCTACTTCAGAACACATGTATCCCTTCATGTTTCTTGACTGGTCTTTTAATGAGACTTCTTTCCAAACACATTATTTTGGATTTCCATAATCACTTTTGAAGCAAAACTCACACACCATTAAGGGTAAACCATAACCCTAATATTACTATTAGATGTATAACGGGTTGGCATGAATGATCCTGTGTCGGTATAAGATTTCCTATATATTTTCAGATATCAATTCAAGCCATTATTTAAATTTTAACTATTTATATTCTTCATTCACAGTATGGTCTATTCATGCATTATCTCTATACTCACAGACCCAGGGTACACGTATTTGTACCCCTGAATGCTAATTTATAGGTCTTCAACATATTGCTCCCAAAAATAGTGAAAGAAATACTCACATCACCTTATCTACATATACATTGTATCACACTGATATTCTGCACACAAAATGCAAAGGTCACACTTATGATTGTTCCAAAGCCTAATTGGAAAGTGAGCATGGATTACTAAAAACATCCTTGTCCAGGTTGCCTCATGCTCTCAAATGTCAATTTTATTTGTGACTACACATTTGTTTCTGCCTAAGAATATATATTCAACCTCAACCCTCTTAAAAATGTCTAATCCTATCACTCACATTATACTTTGCCTGATTTCCTAATGTCAATATTCATTTTTGCTTTCCTACCGATTTTCCCCAGTTCTTCATTGTGACTGACTCTTCACATGTGCTGACATTTACATTCACTCTCTAACAGACAGCCTATTGCTAAAGAACTTTTGGTCCAAATTTTATACTCACTCTTCTTCTGAAACCTACTATCTTCCTAATCCTACCTACTATCCCTTTTTGAC
>NW_027521369.1:0-62487 GCF_052094955.1 Ictidomys tridecemlineatus
TAATGGAAAGGGGTTGCCAAGCTTCCTAAAAACTACGAGTTGCCTGAAATATCAGCAATCATTTTTTCACCCAATATTGATGATTCTTTCAGGTAATGATCAGTACACCAAAACAACCTGGCTCACCAAATTTCGTTCTTCTAGGTTAAACAGTTCGTTTGCAGTAACCATTTTCATTTTTAGGTTTCACTCTGTTTTCTCCTATAGGGATACATGTATTTGAAACTCGAAATCCAACACGGTTTGTGCTAGCTCTTTGAAACTTGACACAATAAAGCAGTTTCAAGTTTTTTCTCTATGCTTTGTTTGCTGTTGTTGTAACCCTAAGCAGAGACTGGCGAAAATCACTTTCATGGAAAAGGGTTGCCAAGCTTCCAAAAAACTACGAGTTGATTCAAATCTCAGCAAACATTTTTTCACCCAATCTTGATGATTCTTTCAGGTAATGATCAGTACACCAAAACCACTTGGCTCACCAAATTTCGTTCTTCTAGTTTCAACCGTTCATTTGCAGTAACAATTTTCATTTTGAGGTTTCACTCTGTTTTCACATATAGGGATACATGTATTTGGAACTCTAAATCAAACACAGTTTGTGCTAGCTTTTTGAAACTTGACACAATAAAGCAGTTTCAAGTTCTATCTCTATGCTTTGTTTGCTGTTGTTGTAGCCCTAAGCAGAGACTGGCGAAAATCACTTTCATGGAAAGGGGTTGCCAAGCTTCCAAAAAACTATGAGTTACCTGAAATCTAAGCAAACATTTTTTCACCCAATCTTGATGATTCTTTCAGGTAATGATCAGTACACCAAATCCACTTGGCTCACCAAATTTCGTTCTTCTAGGTGCAACCGTTCGTTTGCAGTAACCGTTTACATTTTTAGGTTTCACTGTGTTTTCTCCTATAGGGATACATGTATTTGGAAATCTAAATCAAACACGGTGTGTGCTAGCTCTTTGAAACTTGACACAATAAAGCAGTTTCCAGTTGTATCTCTATGCTTTGTTTGCTGTTGATGTAGCCCTAAGAAGAGACTGGTGAAAATCACTTTCATGGAAAGGGGTTGCCAAGCTTCCTAAAATCTACGAGTTGCCTGAAATCTCAGCAAACATTTTTTCACCCAATCTTGATGATTCTTGCAGGTAATGATCAGTACATCAAAACCACTTGGCTCACCAAATTTCGTTCTTCTAGTTTCAACCATTCGTTTGCAGTAACCGTTTTCATTTTTAGGTTTCACTCTGTTTTCTCCTATAGGGATACATGTATTTGGAACTCTAAATCAAACACGGTTTGTGCTAGCTCTTTGAAACTTGACACAATAAAGCAGTTTCAAGTTCTATCTCTATGCTTTGTTTGCTGTTGATGTAGCCCTAAGCAGAGACAGGCGAAAATCACTTTCATGGAAAGGGGTTGCCAAGCTTCCAAAAAACTACGAGTTGCCTGAAAGCTCAGCAAACATTTTTTCACCCAATCTTGATGATTCTTTCAGGTAATGATCAGTACACCAAAACCACTTGGCTCACCAAATTTCGTTCTTCTAGGTTCAACCGTTTTTTGCAGTAACCGTTTTCATTTTGAGGTTTCAATCTGTTTTCTCTAAAGGAATACATGATTTTGGAACTCTAAATCAAACACGGTTTTTGCTAGCTCTTTGTAACTTGACACAATAAAGCAGTTTAAAGTTGTATCTCTATGCTTTGTTTGCTGTAGATGTAGCCCTAAGAAGAGACTGGCGAAAATCACTTTCATGGAAAGGGGTTTCCAAGCTTCCAAAAAACTATGAGTTCCCTGAAATCTCAGCAAACATTTTTTCACCCAATCTTGATGATTCTTTGAGATAATGATCAGTAACCAAAACCACTTGGCTCACCAAATTTCGTTCTTCTACCTTAAACCGTTCGTTTGCAGTAACTGTTTTCATTTTTAGGTTTGACTCTGTTTTCTCCTATAGGGATACATGTATTTGGAACTTTAAATCAAACACGGTTTGTGCTAGCTCTTTGAAAATTGACACAATAAAGCAGTTTCAAGTTCTATCTCTATGCTTTGTTTGCTGTTGATGTAGCCCTAAGCAGAGACTGGCGAAAATCACTTTCATGGAAACGGGTTGCCAAGCATCCAAAAAACTACGAGTTGCCTGAAATCTCAGCAAACACTTTTTCCCCCAATCTTGATGATTCTTCCAGGTAATGATCAGTACACCAAAATCACTTGGCTCACCAAATTTCGTTCTAATAGATTAAACCGTTCGTTTGCAGTAACCGTTTTCATTTTTAGGTTTCAATCTGTTTTCTCCTATAGGGATACATGTATTTGGAACTCTAAATCAAACACGGTTTGAGCTAGCCCTTTGAAACTTGACACAATAAAGCAGCTTCAAGTTCTATCTCTATGCTTTGTTTGCTGTTGATGTAGCCCTAAGCAGAGACTGGCGTTAATCACTTTCATGGAAAGGGGTTGCCAAGCTTCCAAAAAACTACGAGTTGCCTGAAATCTCAGCAAACATTTTTTCACCCAATCTTGATGATTCTTTCAGGTAATGATCAGTACACCAAAACCACTTGGCTCACCAAATTTCGTTCTTCTAGGTTAAACCGTTCGTTTGCAGTAACCCTTTTCATTTTTAGGTTTCACTCTGTTTTCTCCTATAGGGATACATGTATTTGGAACTCTAAATCAAACACGGTTTGTGCTAGCTCTTTGATAGTTGACAATATAAAGCAGTTTCAAGTTCTATCTCTATGGTTTGTTTATTGTTGATGTAGCCCTAAGCAGAGACTGGCAAAAATCACTTTAATGGAAAGGTGTTGCCAAGCTTCCAAAAAACTACGAGTTGCCTGAAATCTAGGCAACAATTTTTCACCCAATCTTGATGATTCTTTCAGGTAATGAGCAGTACACCAAAACCACTTGGCTCACCAGATTTCGTTCTTCTAGTTTCAACCGTTCGTTTGCAGTAACCGTTTTCATTTTTAGGTTTCGCTCTGTTTTCTCCTATAGGGATACATATATTTGGAACTCTAAATCAAACACGGTTTGTGCTAGCTCTTTGAAACTTGACACAATAAAGCAGTTTCAAGTTCTATCTCTATGCTTTGTTTGCTGTTGATGTAGCCCTAAGCAGAGACTGGCGAAAATCACTTTCATGGAAAGAAGTTGCCAAGCTTCCAAAAAACTACGAGTTGCCTGAAATCTCAGCAAACATTTTTTCACCCAATCTTGATGATTCTTTCAGGTAATGATCAGTACACCAAAACCACTTGGATGACCAAATTTCGTTCTTCTAGGTTAAACCGTTCGTTTGCAGTAACTGTTTTCATTTTTAGGTTTGACTCTGTTTTCTCCTATAGGGATACATGTATTTGGAACTTTAAATCAAACACGGTTTGTGCTAGCTCTTTGAAAATTGACACAATAAAGCAGTTTCAAGTTCTATCTCTATGCTTTGTTTGCTGTTGATGTAGCCCTAAGCAGAGACTGGCGAAAATCACTTTCATGGAAAGGGGTTGCCAAGCTTCCAAAAAACTACGAGTTTCTTGAAATCTCAGCAAACATTTTTTCACCCAATCTTGATGATCCTTTCAGGTAATGATCAGTACACCAAAACCACTTGGCTAACCAAATTTTGTTATTCTAGGTTAAACCGTTCGTTTGCAGTAACTGTTTTCATTTTTAGGTTTCACTCTGTTTTCTCCTATAGGGATACATGTATTTGCAACTCTCAATCAAACACGGTTTGTGCTAGCTTTTTGAAACTTGACACAATAAAGCAGATTCAAGTTCTATCTCTATGCTTTGTTTGCTTTTGATGTAGCCCTAAGCAGAGACAGGCGAAAATCTCTTTCATGAAAAGACGTTGCCAAGCTTCCAAAAAATTATGGGTTGCCTGAAATCACAGCAAATATTTTTTCACCGAATCTTGATGATTCTTTCAGGTAATGATCAGTACACAAAAACCACTTGCCTCACCAAATTTCGTTCGTCTAGGTTCAACCGTTCGTTTGCAGTAACCGTTTTATTTTTTAGGTTTCACTCTGTTTTCTCCTTTAGGGATACATGTATTTGGAACTCTAAATCAAACACGGTTTGTGCTAGCTCTTTGAAACTTGACACAATAAAGCAATTTCAATTTCTATCTCTATGCCCTGTTTGCTGTTGATGTAGCCCTAAGCAGATACTGGCGAAAATCACTTTCATGGAAAGGGGTTGCCAAGCTTCCAAAAAACTACTAGTTGCCTGAAATCTCAGCAAAAATTTTTTCACCCAATCTTGATGATTATTTCAGGTAATGATCAGTACACCAAAACCACTTGGCTCACCAAATTTCGTACTTCTAGGTTCAACCGTTCGTTTGCAGTAACCGTTTTCATTTTTAGGTTTCACTCTGTTTTCTCCTATAGGGATACATGTATTTGGAACTCTAAATCAAACACGGTTTGTGCTAGCTCTTTGAAACTTGACACAATAAAGCACTTTCAAGTTCTGTCTCTATGATTTGTTTGCTGTTGATGTAGCCCTAAGCAGAGACTGGCGAAAATCACTTTCATGGAAAGGGGTTGCCAAGCTTCCAAAAAACTACGAGTTGCCTGAAATCTCAGAAAACATTTTTTCACCCAATATTGATGATTATTTCAGGTAATGATCAGTACACCAAAACCACTTGGCTCACCAAATTTCGTTCTTCTAGGTTCAACCGTTCGTTCACAGTAACCGTTTTCATTTTTAGGTTTCACTCTGTTTTCTCCTATAGGGATATATGTATTTGGTACTCTAAATCAAACACGGTTTGTTCTACCTCTTTGAATCTTGACACAATATAGCAGTTTCAAGTTCTATCTCTATGGTTTGTTTGCTGTTGATGTAGCCCTAAGCAGAGACTGGCGAAAATCACTTTCATGGAAAGGGGTTGCCAAGCTTCCAAAAACTACGAGTTGCCTGAAATATCAACAAATATTTTTTCACCCAATCTTGATGATTCTTTCAGGTAATTATCAGTACACGAAAAGCACTTGGCTCATCAAATTTCGTTCTTCTAGGTTCAACCGTTCGTTTGCAGTAACCGTTTTCTTTTTTAGGTTCCACTCTGTTTTCTACTATAGGGATACATGTATTTGGAACTCTAAATCAAACACGATTTGTGCTAGCTCTTTGAATCTTGACACAATAAAGCAGTTTCAAGATATATCTCTATGCTTTGTTTGCTGTTTATGTAGCCTTAAGGAGAGACTGGCGAAAATCACTTTCATGGAAAGGGGTTGCCAAGCTTCGAAAAAACTACGAGTTTCCTGAAATCTCAGCAAACATTTTTTCACCCAATCTTGATGATTCTTTCAGGTAATGATCAGTACACCAAAACCACTTGGCTCACCAAATTTCGTTCTTCTAGGTTAAACCGTTCGTTTGCAGTAACCGTTTTCATTTTTAGGTTTCACTCTGTTTTCTCCTATAGGGATACATGTATTTGGAACTCTAAATCAAACACGGTTTTTGCTAGCTCTTTGAAACTTGACACAATAAAGCAGTATCAAGTTCTATCTCTATGCTTTGTTTGCTGTTGATGTAGCCCTAAGCAGAGACTGGCGAAAATCACTTTCATAGAAAGGGGTTGCCAAGCTTCCAAAAAACTATGAGTTGCCTAAAATCTCAGCAAACATTTTTTCACCCAATCTTGATGATTCTTTCAGGTAATGATCAGTACACCAAAACCACTTGACTCACCAAATTTCGTTCTTCTAGGTTCAACCGTTCGTTTGCAGTAAACGTTTTCATTTTTAGGTTTCATTCTGTTTTCTCCTATAGCGATACATTTTTTTGGAACTCTAAATCAAACACGGTTTGTGCTAGCTCTTTGAAACTTGACACACTAAAGCAGTTTCAAGTTCTATCTCTATGCTTTGTTTGCTGTTGTTGTAGCCCTAAGCAGAGACTGGCGAAAATCACTTACATGGAAAGGGGTTGCAAAGCATCCAAAAAACTACGAGTTGCCTGAAATCACAGCAAACATTTTTTGACCCAATGTTGATGATTCTTTCAGGTAATGATCACTACACCAAATCCACTTGGCTCACCAAATTTCGTTCTTCTAGGTTAAACCGTTCGTTGGCAGTAACCGTTTTTATTTTTAGGTTTCACTATGTTTTCTCCTATAGGGATACATGTATTTGGAAATCTAAATCAAACACGGTGTGTGCTAGCTCTTTGAAACTTGACACAATAAAGCAGTTTCATGTTCTATCTCTATGCTTTGTTTGCTGTTGATGTAGCCCTAAGCAGAGACTGGCGAAATCACTTTAATGGAAAGGGGTTGCCAAGATTCCTAAAAACTACGAGTTGCCTGAAATCTCAGCAAACATTTTTTCACCCAATCTTGATGATTCTTTCAGGTAATGATCAGTACACCAAAACCACTTGGTTCACCAAATTTCGTTCTTCTAGTTCAACCGTTCGTTTGCAGTAACCGTTTTCATTTTTAGGTTTCACTCTGTTTTCTCCTATAGGGATACATGTATTTGGAACTCTAAATCAAACACGGTTTGTACTAGCTCTTTGAAACTTGACACAATAAAGATCTTTCAAGTTCTATATCTATGCTTTGTTTGCTGTTGATGTAGCCCAAAGCAGAGACTGGCGAAAATCACTTTCATGGAAAGGGGTTGCCAAGCTTCCAAAAAACTACGAGTTGCCTGAGATCTCAGCAAACATTTTTTCACCCAATCTTGATGATTCTTTCAGGTAATGATCAGTACACCAAAACAACTTGGCTCACCAAATTTCGTTCTTCTTGTTTCAACCGTTCGTTTGCAGTAACAATTTTCATTTTTAGGTTTCACTCTCTTTTCACCTATAGGGATACATGTATTTGGAACTCTAAATCAAACACAGTTTGTGCTAGCTTTTTGAAACTTGACACAATAATGCAGTTTCAAGTTCTATCACTATGCTTTGTTTGCTGTTGTTGTAGCCCTAAGCAGAGACTGGCGAAATCACTTTCATGGAAAGGGGTTGCCAAGCTTCCAAAAAACTACGAGTTGCCTGAAATCTCAGCAAACGTTTTTTCACCCAATCTTGATGATTCTTTCAGGTAATGATCAGTACACCAAAACCACTTGGCTCAAAAAATTTCGTTCTTCTAGGTTCAACCGTTCGTTTGCAGTAATTGTTTTAATTTTTAGGTTTCAGTCTGTTTTTCCTATAGGGATACATGTATTTGGAACTCTAAATCAAACACGGTTTGTGCTAGCTCTTTGAAACTTCACACAATAAAGCAGTTTCAAGTTCTATCACTGTGCTTTGTTTGCTGTTGTTGTAGCCCTAAGCAGAGACTGGCGAAAATCACTTTCATGGAAAGGGGTTGCCAAGCTTCCAAAAAACTACAAGTTGCCTGAAATCTCAGCAAACATTTTTTCACCCAATCTTGATGATTCTTTCAGGTAATGATCAGTACACCAAAACCACTTGGCTCAAAAAATTTCGTTCTTCTAGGTTCAACCGTTCGTTTGCAGTAATTGTTTTAATTTTTAGGTTTCACTCTGTTTTTCCTATAGGGATACATGTATTTGGAACTCTAAATCAAACACGGTTTGTGCTAGCTTTTTGAAACTTGACACAATAAAGCAGTTTCAAGTTCTATCTCTGTGCTTTGTTTGCTGTTGATGTAGCCCTAAGCAGAGACTGGCGAAAATCACTTTCATGGAAAGGGGTTGCCAAGCTTCCAAAATACTACGAGTTGCCTGAAATCTCAGCAAACATTTTTTCACCCAATCTTGATGATTCTTTCAGGTAATGATCAGTACACCAAAACCACTTGGCTCACCAAATTTCGTTCTTCTAGGTTCAACCGTTCGTTTGCAGTAACCGTTTTCAATTTTAGGTTTCACTCTGTTTTCTCCTATAGGGATACATGTATTTGAAACTCTAAATCAAACATGGTTTGTGCTAGCTCTTTGAAACTTGACACAATAAAGCTGTTTCAAGTTCTGTCTCTATGCATTTTTTGCTGTTGATGTAGCCCTAAGCAGAGACTGGCGAAAATCACTTTCATTGAAAGGGGTTGCCAAGCTTCCAAAAAACTACTAGTTGAATCAAATCTCAGCAAACATTTTTTCACCCAATCTTGATGATTCTTTTAGTTAATGATCAGTACACCAAAACAACCTGGCTCACCAAATTTCGTTCTTCTAGGTTAAACAGTTCGTTTGCAGTAACCATTTTCATTTTTAGGTTTCACTCTGTTTTCTCCTATAGGGATACATGTATTTGAAACTCTAAATCCAACACGGTTTGTGCTAGCTCTTTGAAACTTGACACAATAAAGCAGTTTCAAGTTTTTTCTCTATGCTTTGTTTGCTGTTGTTGTAACCCTAAGCAGAGACTGGTGAAAATCACTTTCATGGAAAAGGGTTGCCAAGCTTCCAAAAAACTACGAGTTGATTCAAATCTCAGCAAACATTTTTTCACCCAATCTTGATGATTCTTTCAGGTAATGATCAGTACACCAAAACCACTTGGCTCACCAAATTTCGTTCTTCTAGTTTCAACCGTTCATTTGCAGTAACAATTTTCATTTTGAGGTTTCACTCTGTTTTCACATATAGGGATACATGTATTTGGAACTCTAAATCAAACACAGTTTGTGCTAGCTTTTTGAAACTTGACACAATAAAGCAGTTTCAAGTTCTATCTCTATGCTTTGTTTGCTGTTGTTGTAGCCCTAAGCAGAGACTGGCGAAAATCACTTTCATGGAAAGGGGTTGCCAAGCTTCCAAAAAACTATGAGTTACCTGAAATCTAAGCAAACATTTTTTCACCCAATCTTGATGATTCTTCCAGGTAATGATCAGTACACCAAATCCACTTGGCTCACCAAATTTCGTTCTTCTAGGTGCAACCGTTCGTTTGCAGTAACCATTTACATTTTTAGGTTTCACTGTGTTTTCTCCTATAGGGATACATGATTTGGAAATCTAAATCAAACACGGTGTGTGCTAGCTCTTTGAAACTTGACACAATAAAGCAGTTTCCAGTTGTATCTCTATGCTTTGTTTGCTGTTGATGTAGCCCTAAGAAGAGACTGGTGAAAATCACTTTCATGGAAAGGGGTTGCCAAGCTTCCTAAAATCTACGAGTTGCCTGAAATCTCAGCAAACATTTTTTCACCCAATCTTGATGATTCTTGCAGGTAATGATCAGTACATCAAAACCACTTGGCTCACCAAATTTCGTTCTTCTAGTTTCAACCGTTCGTTTGCAGTAACCGTTTTCATTTTTAGGTTTCACTCTGTTTTCTCCTATAGGGATACATGTATTTGGAACTCTAAATCAAACACGGTTTGTGCTAGCTCTTTGAAACTTGACACAATAAAGCAGTTTCAAGTTCTATCTCTATGCTTTGTTTGCTGTTGATGTAGCCCTAAGCAGAGACAGGCGAAAATCACTTTCATGGAAAGGGGTTGCCAAGCTTCCAAAAAACTACGAGTTGCCTGAAAGCTCAGCAAACATTTTTTCACCCAATCTTGATGATTCTTTCAGGTAATGATCAGTACACCAAAACCACTTGGCTCACCAAATTTCGTTCTTCTAGGTTCAACCGTTTTTTGCAGTAACCGTTTTCATTTGGAGGTTTCAATCTGTTTTCTCTAAAGGAATACATGATTTTGGAACTCTAAATCAAACACGGTTTTTGCTAGCTCTTTGTAACTTGACACAATAAAGCAGTTTAAAGTTGTATCTCTATGCTTTGTTTGCTGTAGATGTAGCCCTAAGAAGAGACTGGCGAAAATCACTTTCATGGAAAGGGGTTTCCAAGCTTCCAAAAAACTATGAGTTCCCTGAAATCTCAGCAAACATTTTTTCACCCAATCTTGATGATTCTTTGAGATAATGATCAGTAACCAAAACCACTTGGCTCACCAAATTTTGTTCTTCTACCTTAAACCGTTCGTTTGCAGTAACTGTTTTCATTTTTAGGTTTGACTCTGTTTTCTCCTATAGGGATACATGTATTTGGAACTTTAAATCAAACACGGTTTGTGCTAGCTCTTTGAAAATTGACACAATAAAGCAGTTTCAAGTTCTATCTCTATGCTTTGTTTGCTGTTGATGTAGCCCTAAGCAGAGACTGGCGAAAATCACTTTCATGGAAACGGGTTGCCAAGCATCCAAAAAACTACTTTTTCCCCCAATCTTGATGATTCTTCCAGGTAATGATCAGTACACCAAAATCACTTGGCTCACCAAATTTCGTTCTAATAGATTAAACCGTTCGTTTGCAGTAACCGTTTTCATTTTTAGGTTTCAATCTGTTTTCTCCTATAGGGATACATGTATTTGGAACTCTAAATCAAACACGGTTTGAGCTAGCCCTTTGAAACTTGACACAATAAAGCAGTTTCAAGTTCTATCTCTATGCTTTGTTTGCTGTTGATGTAGCCCTAAGCAGAGACTGGCGTTAATCACTTTCATGGAAAGGGGTTGCCAAGCTTCCAAAAAACTACGAGTTGCCTGAAATCTCAGCAAACATTTTTTCACCCAATCTTGATGATTCTTTCAGGTAATGATCAGTACACCAAAACCACTTGGCTCACCAAATTTCGTTCTTCTAGGTTAAACCGTTCGTTTGCAGTAACCCTTTTCATTTTTAGGTTTCACTCTGTTTTCTCCTATAGGGATACATGTATTTGGAACTCTAAATCAAACACGGTTTGTGCTAGCTCTTTGATAGTTGACAATATAAAGCAGTTTCAAGTTCTATCTCTATGGTTTGTTTATTGTTGATGTAGCCCTAAGCAGAGACTGGCAAAAATCACTTTAATGGAAAGGTGTTGCCAAGCTTCCAAAAAACTACGAGTTGCCTGAAATCTAGGCAACAATTTTTCACCCAATCTTGATGATTCCTTCAGGTAATGAGCAGTACACCAAAACCACTTGGCTCACCAGATTTCGTTCTTCTAGTTTCAACCGTTCGTTTGCAGTAACCGTTTTCATTTTTAGGTTTCGCTCTGTTTTCTCCTATAGGGATACATATATTTGGAACTCTAAATCAAACACGGTTTGTGCTAGCTCTTTGAAACTTGACACAATAAAGCAGTTTCAAGTTCTATCTCTATGCTTTGTTTGCTGTTGATGTAGCCCTAAGCAGAGACTGGCGAAAATCACTTTCATGGAAAGAAGTTGCCAAGCTTCCAAAAAACTACGAGTTGCCTGAAATCTCAGCAAACATTTTTTCACCCAATCTTGATGATTCTTTCAGGTAATGATCAGTACACCAAAACCACTTGGCTGACCAAATTTCGTTCTTCTAGGTTAAACCGTTCGTTTGCAGTAACTGTTTTCATTTTTAGGTTTGACTCTGTTTTCTCCTATAGGGATACATGTATTTGGAACTTTAAATCAAACACGGTTTGTGCTAGCTCTTTGAAAATTGACACAATAAAGCAGTTTCAAGTTCTATCTCTATGCTTTGTTTGCTGTTGATGTAGCCCTAAGCAGAGACTGGCGAAAATCACTTTCATGGAAAGGGGTTGCCAAGCTTCCAAAAAACTACGAGTTTCTTGAAATCTCAGCAAACATTTTTTCACCCAATCTTGATGATCCTTTCAGGTAATGATCAGTACACCAAAACCACTTGGCTAACCAAATTTTGTTATTCTAGGTTAAACCGTTCGTTTGCAGTAACTGTTTTCATTTTTAGGTTTCACTCTGTTTTCTCCTATAGGGATACATGTATTTGCAACTCTCAATCAAACACGGTTTGTGCTAGCTTTTTGAAACTTGACACAATAAAGCAGTTTCAAGTTCTATCTCTATGCTTTGTTTGCTTTTGATGTAGCCCTAAGCAGAGACAGGCGAAAATCTCTTTCATGAAAAGACGTTGCCAAGCTTCCAAAAAATTATGGGTTGCCTGAAATCACAGCAAATATTTTTTCACCGAATCTTGATGATTCTTTCAGGTAATGATCAGTACACAAAAACCACTTGCCTCACCAAATTTCGTTCGTCTAGGTTCAACCGTTCGTTTGCAGTAACCGTTTTATTTTTTAGGTTTCACTCTGTTTTCTCCTTTAGGGATACATGTATTTGGAACTCTAAATCAAACACGATTTGTGCTAGCTCTTTGAAACTTGACACAATAAAGCAGTTTCAATTTCTATCTCTATGCCCTGTTTGCTGTTGATGTAGCCCTAAGCAGATACTGGCGAAAATCACTTTCATGGAAAGGGGTTGCAAAGCTTCCAAAAAACTACTAGTTGCCTGAAATCTCAGCAAACATTTTTTCACCCAATCTTGATGATTATTTCAGGTAATGATCAGTACACCAAAACCACTTGGCTCACCAAATTTCGTACTTCTAGGTTCAACCGTTCGTTTGCAGTAACCGTTTTCATTTTTAGGTTTCACTCTGTTTTCTCCTATAGGGATACATGTATTTGGAACTCTAAATCAAACACGGTTTGTGCTAGCTCTTTGAAACTTGACACAATAAAGCACTTTCAAGTTCTGTCTCTATGATTTGTTTGCTGTTGATGTAGCCCTAAGCAGAGACTGGCGAAAATCACTTTCATGGAAAGGGGTTGCCAAGCTTCCAAAAAACTACGAGTTGCCTGAAATCTCAGAAAACATTTTTTCACCCAATATTGATGATTATTTCAGGTAATGATCAGTACACCAAAACCACTTGGCTCACCAAATTTCGTTCTTCTAGGTTCAACCGTTCGTTCACAGTAACCGTTTTCATTTTTAGGTTTCACTCTGTTTTCTCCTATAGGGATACATGTATTTGGTACTCTAAATCAAACACGGTTTGTTCTACCTCTTTGAATCTTGACACAATATAGCAGTTTCAAGTTCTATCTCTATGGTTTGTTTGCTGTTGATGTAGCCCTAAGCAGAGACTGGCGAAAATCACTTTCATGGAAAGGGGTTGCCAAGCTTCCAAAAACTACGAGTTGCCTGAAATCTCAACAAACATTTTTTCACCCAATCTTGATGATTCTTTCAGGTAATTATCAGTACACGAAAAGCACTTGGCTCATCAAATTTCGTTCTTCTAGGTTCAACCGTTCGTTTGCAGTAACCGTTTTCTTTTTTAGGTTCCACTCTGTTTTCTACTATAGGGATACATGTATTTGGAACTCTAAATCAAACACGATTTGTGCTAGCTCTTTGAATCTTGACACAATAAAGCAGTTTCAAGTTATATCTCTATGCTTTGTTTGCTGTTTATGTATCCTTAAGGAGAGACTGGCGAAAATCACTTTCATGGAAAGGGGTTGCCAAGCTTCGAAAAAACTACGAGTTTCCTGAAATCTCAGCAAACATTTTTTCACCCAATCTTGATGATTCTTTCAGGTAATGATCAGTACACCAAAACCACTTGGCTCACCAAATTTCGTTCTTCTAGGTTAAACCGTTCGTTTGCAGTAACCGTTTTCATTTTTAGGTTTCACTCTGTTTTCTCCTATAGGGATACATGTATTTGGAACTCTAAATCAAACACGGTTTTTGCTAGCTCTTTGAAACTTGACACAATAAAGCAGTTTCAAGTTCTATCTCTATGCTTTGTTTGCTGTTGATGTAGCCCTAAGCAGAGACTGGCGAAAATCAATTTCATGGAAATGGGTTGCCAAGGTTCCAAAAAACTACGATTTCAATCAAATCTCAGCAAACATTTTTTCACCCAATCTTGATGATTGTTTCAGGTAATGAGCAGTACACCAAAACCACTTGGCTCAACAAATTTCCTTCTTCTATGTTCAACCGTTCGTTTGCAGTAACCGTTTTCATTTTTAGGTTTCACTCTGTTTCTCCTATAGGGATACATGTATTTGGAACTCTAAATCAAACACGGTTTGTGCTAGCTCTTTGAAACTTGACACAATTAAGCAGTTTCAAGTTCTATCTCTGTGCTTTGTTTGCTGTTGATGTAGCCCTAAGCAGAGACTGGCAAAAATCACTTTCATGGAAAGGGGGTGCCAAGCTTCCAAAAAATTACGAGTTACCTGAAATATCAGCAAACATTTTTTCACCCAATCTTGATGATTCTTTCAGATAATGATCAGTAACCAAAACCACTTGGCTCACCAAATTTCGTTCTTCTACCTTAAACCGTTCGTTTGCAGTAACCGTTTTCATTTTTAGGTTTCATTCTGTTTTCTCCTATAGGGATACATGTATTTGGAACTCTAAATCAAACACGGTTTGTGCTAGCTCTGTGAAACTTGACACAATAAAGCAGTTTCAAGTTCTGTCTCTGTGCTTTGTTAGCTGTTGATGTAGCCCTAAGCAGAGACTGGCGAAAATCACTTTCATGGAAAGGGGTTGCCAAGCTTACAAAAAACTACGAGTTGCCTGAAATCTTAGCAAACGTTTTTTCACCCTATCTTGATGATTCTTTCAGGTAATGATAAGTACACCAAAAACGCTTGGCTCACCAAATTTCGCTCTTCTAGGTTCAACCGTTCGTTTGCCGTAACCGTTTTCATTTTTAGGTTTCACTCTGTTTTCTCCTATAAGGATACATGTATTTGGAACTTTAAATCAAACACGGTTTGTGCTAGCTCTTTGAAACTTGACACAATAAAGCAGTTTCAAGTTCTATCTCTATGCTTTGTTTGCTGTTGATGTAGCCCTAAGCAGAGACTGGCGAAAATCACTTTCATGGAAAGGGGTTGCCAAGCTTCCAAAAAACTACGAGTTTCTTGAAATCTCAGCAAACATTTTTTCACCCAATCTTGATGATCCTTTCAGGTAATGATCAGTACACCAAAACCACTTGGCTAACCAAATTTTGTTATTCTAGGTTAAACCGTTCGTTTGCAGTAACTGTTTTCATTTTTAGGTTTCACTCTGTTTTCTACTATAGGGATACATGTATTTGCAACTCTCAATCAAACACGGTTTGTGCTAGCTTTTTGAAACTTGACACAATAAAGCAGATTCAAGTTCTATCTCTATGCTTTGTTTGCTTTTGATGTAGCCCTAAGCAGAGACAGGCGAAAATCTCTTTCATGAAAAGACGTTGCCAAGCTTCCAAAAAATTACGGGTTGCCTGAAATCTCAGCAAACATTTTTTCACCCAATCTTGATGATTCTTTCAGGTAATGATCAGTACACCAAATCCACTTGGCTCACCAAATTTCGTTCTTCTAGGTTAAACCGTTCGTTTGCAGTAACTGTTTTCATTTTTAGGTTTCACTCTGTTTTCTCCTATAGGGATACATGTATTTGGAACTTTAAATCAAACACGGTTTGTGCTAGCTCTTTGAAACTTGACACAATAAAGCAGTTTCAAGTTCTATCTCTATGCTTTGTTTGCTGTTGATGTAGCCCTAAGCAGAGACTGGCGAAAATCACTTTCATGGAAAGGGGTTGCCAAGCTTCCAAAAAACTACGAGTTTCTTGAAATCTCAGCAAACATTTTTTCACCCAATCTTGATGATCCTTTCAGGTAATGATCAGTACACCAAAACCACTTGGCTAACCAAATTTTGTTATTCTAGGTTAAACCGTTCGTTTGCAGTAACTGTTTTCATTTTTAGGTTTCACTCTGTTTTCTCCTATAGGGATACATGTATTTGCAACTCTCAATCAAACACGGTTTGTGCTAGCTTTTTGAAACTTGACACAATAAAGCAGATTCAAGTTCTATCTCTATGCTTTGTTTGCTTTTGATGTAGCCCTAAGCAGAGACAGGCGAAAATCTCTTTCATGAAAAGACGTTGCCAAGCTTCCAAAAAATTACGGGTTGCCTGAAATCTCAGCAAACATTTTTTCACCCAATCTTGATGATTCTTTCAGGTAATGATCAGTACACAAAAAGCACTTGCCTCACCAAATTTCGTTCTTCTAGGTTCAACCGTTCGTTTGCAGTAACCGTTTTATTTTTTAGGTTTCACTCTGTTTTCTCCTTTAGGGATACATGTATCCGGAACTCTAAATCAAACACGGTTTGTGCTAGCTCTTTGAAACTTGACACAATAAAGCAGTTTCAAGTTCTATCTCTATGCCCTGTTTGCTGTTGATGTAGCCCTAAGCAGATACTGGCGAAAATCACTTTCATGGAAAGGGGTTGCCAAGCTTCCAAAAAACTACTAGTTGCCTGAAATCTCAGCAAACATTTTTTCACCCAATCTTGATGATTATTTCAGGTAAAGATCAGTACACCAAAACCACTTGGCTCACCAAATTTCGTACTTCTAGGTTCAACCGTTCGTTTGCAGTAACCGCTTTCATTTTTAGGTTTCACTCTGTTTTCTCCTATAGGGATACATGTATTTGGAACTCTAAATCAAACACGGTTTGTGCTAGCTCTTTGAAACTTGACACAATAAAGCACTTTCAAGTTCTGTCTCTATGATTTGTTTGCTCTTGATGTAGCCCTAAGCAGAGACTGGCGAAAATCACTTTAATGGAAAGGGGTTGCCAAGCTTCCAAAAAACTACGAGTTGCCTGAAATCTCAGAAAACATTTTTTCACCCAATCTTGATGATTATTTCAGGTAATGATCAGTACACCAAAACCACTTGGCTCACCCAATTTCGTTCTTCTAGGTTCAACCGTTCGTTCACAGTAACCGTTTTCATTTTTAGGATTCACTCTGTTTTCTCCTATAGGGATACATGTATTTGGTACTCTAAATCAAACACGGTTTGTGCTAAATCTTTGAATCTTGACACAATATAGCAGTTTCAAGTTCTATCTCTATGGTTTGTTTGCTGTTGATGTAGCCCTAAGCAGAGACTGGCGAAAATCACTTTCATGGAAAGGGGTTGCCAAGCTTCCAAAAACTACGAGTTGCCTGAAATCTCAGCAAACATTTTTTCACCCAATCTTGATGATTCTTTCAGGTAATTATCAGTACACGAAAAGCACTTGGCTCACCAAATTTCGTTCTTCTAGGTTCAACCGTTCGTTTGCAGTAACCGTTTTCATTTTTAGGTTTCACTCTGTTTTCTCCTATTTTGATACATGTATTTGGAACTCTAAATCAAACACGGTTTGTGCTAGCTCTTTGAAACTTGACAAAATAAAGCAGTTTCAAGTTCTATCTCTATGCTTTGTTTGCTTTTGATGTAGCCCTAAGCAGAAACTGGCGAAAATCACTTTCATGGAAAGGGGTTGCCAAGCTTCCAAAAAACTACGAGTTGCCTGAAATCTCAGCAAACATTTTTTCACCCAATCTTGATGATTGTTTCAGGTAATGATCAGTACACCAAAACCACTTGGCTCAACAAATTTCGTTCTTCTAGGTTCAACAGTTCGTTTGCAGTAACCGTTTTCTTTTTTAGGTTTCACTCTGTTTTCTCCTATAGGGATACATGTATTTGGAACTCTAAATCAAACACGGTTTTTGCTAGCTCTTTGAAACTTGACACAATAAAGCAGTTTCAAGTTCTATCGCTATGCCTTGTTTGCTGTTGATGTAGCCCTAAGCAGAGACTGGCGAAAATCACTTTCATGTTAAGGGGTTGCCAAGCTTCCAAAAAACTACGAGTTTCCTGAAATCTCAGCAAACATTTTTTCACCCAATCTTGATGATTCTTTCAGGTAATGATCAGTAAGCCAAAACCGCTTGGTTCACCAAATTTCGTTCTTCTAGGTTAAACCGTTCGTTTGCAGTAACCGTTTTCATTTTTAGGTTTCACTCTGTTTTCTCCTATAGGGATACATGTATCCGGAACTCTAAATCAAACACGGTTTGTGCTAGCTCTTTGAAACTTGACACAATAAAGCAGTTTCAAGTTCTATCTCTATGCCCTGTTTGCTGTTGATGTAGCCCTAAGCAGATACTGGCGAAAATCACTTTCATGGAAAGGGGTTGCCAAGCTTCCAAAAAACTACTAGTAGCCTGAAATCTCAGCAAACATTTTTTCACCCAATCTTGATGATTCTTTCAGGTAATGATCAGTACACCAAAACCACTTGGCTCACCAAATTTCGTACTTCTAGGTTCAACCGTTCGTTTGCAGTAACCGTTTTCATTTTTAGGTTTCACTCTGTTTTCTCCTATAGGGATACATGTATTTGGAACTCTAAATCAAACACGGTTTGTGCTAGCTCTTTGAAACTTGACACAATAAAGCACTTTCAAGTTCTCTCTCTATGATTTGTTTGCTCTTGATGTAGCCCTAAGCAGAGACTGGCGAAAATCACTTTAATGGAAAGGGGTTGCCAAGCTTCCAAAAACTACGAGTTGCCTGAAATCTCAGAAAACATTTTTTCACCCAATCTTGATGATTATTTCAGGTAATGATCAGTACACCAAAACCACTTGGCTCACCCAATTTCGTTCTTCTAAGTTCAACCGTTCGTTCACAGTAACCGTTTTCATTTTTAGGATTCACTCTGTTTTCTCCTATAGGGATACATGTATTTGGTACTCTAAATCAAACACGGTTTGTGCTAAATCTTTGAATCTTGACACAATATAGCAGTTTCAAGTTCTATCTCTATGGTTTGTTTGCTGTTGATGTAGCCCTAAGCAGAGACTGGCGAAAATCACTTTCATGGAAAGGGGTTGCCAAGCTTCCAAAAACTACGAGTTGCCTGAAATCTCAGCAAACATTTTTTCACCCAATCTTGATGATTCTTTCAGGTAATTATCAGTACACGAAAAGCACTTGGCTCACCAAATTTCGTTCTTCTAGGTTCAACCGTTCGTTTGCAGTAACCGTTTTCATTTTTAGGTTTCACTCTGTTTTCTCCTATTTTGATACATGTATTTGGAACTCTAAATCAAACACGGTTTGTGCTAGCTCTTTGAAACTTGACAAAATAAAGCAGTTTCAAGTTCTATCTCTATGCTTTGTTTGCTTTTGATGTAGCCCTAAGCAGAAACTGGCGAAAATCACTTTCATGGAAAGGGGTTGCCAAGGTTCCAAAAAACTACGAGTTGCCTGAAATCTCAGCAAACATTTTTTCACCCAATCTTGATGATTGTTTCAGGTAATGATCAGTACACCAAAACCACTTGGCTCAACAAATTTCGTTCTTCTAGGTTCAACCGTTCGTTTGCAGTAACCGTTTTCTTTTTTAGGTTTCACTCTGTTTTCTCCTATAGGGATACATGTATTTGGAACTCTAAATCAAACACGGTTTGTGCTAGCTCTTTGAAACTTGACACAATAAAGCAGTTTCAAGTTCTATCTCTATGCCTTGTTTGCTGTTGATGTAGCCCTAAGCAGAGACTGGCGAAAATCACTTTCATGTTAAGGGGTTGCCAAGCTTCCAAAAAACTACGAGTTTCCTGAAATCTCAGCAAATATTTTTTCACCCAATCTTGATGATTCTTTCAGGTAATGATTAGTAAGCCAAAACCGCTTGGTTCACCAAATTTCGTTCTTCTAGGTTAAACCGTTCGTTTGCAGTAACCGTTTTCATTTTTAGGTTTCACTCTGTTTTCTCCTATAGGGATACATGTTTTTGGAACTCTAAATCAAACACGGTTTGTGCTAGCTCTTTGAAACTTGACACAATAAAGCAGTCTCAAGGTCTATCTCTTTGCTTTGTTTCCTGTTGATGTAGCCCTAAGCAGAGACTGGCGAAAATCAATTTCATGGAAAGGGGTTGCCATGCTTCCAAAAAACTACGGGTTGCCTGAAATCTCAGCAAACATTTTTGCACCCAATCTTGATGATTCTTTCAAGTAATGATCAGTACACCAAAACCACTTGGCTCACCAAATTTCGTTCTTCTAGGTTAAACCGTTCGTTTGCAGTAACCGTTTTTATTTTTAGGTTTAACTCTGTTTTCTCCTATAGGGATACATGTATTTGGAACTCTAATTCAAACACGGTTTGTGCTAGCTCTTTGAAACTTGACACAATAAAGCAGTATCAAGTTCTGTCTCTACGCTTTCTTTGCTGTTGATGTAGCCCTAAGCAGAGACTGGCGAAAATCAATTTCATGGAAAGGGGTTGCCAAGCTTCCATAAAACAACGAGTTGCCTGAAATCTCAGCAAATATTTTTTTCACCCAATCTTGATGATTCTTTCAGGTAATGATAAGTACACCAAAACCACTTGGCTTACCAAATTTCGTTCTTCTAGGTTCAACCGTTCGTTTGCAGTAACCGTTTTCATTTTTAGGTTTCAATCTGTTTTCTCCTATAGGGATACATGTATTTGGAACTCTAAATCAAACACGGTTTGTGCTAGCTCTTTGAAACTTGACACAATAAAGCAGTCTCAAGTTCTATCTCTATGCTATGTTTGCTGTTGATGTAGCCCTAGGCAGAGACTGGCGAAAATCACTTACATGGAAAAGGGTTACCAAGCTTCCAAAACTACGAGTTGCCTGAAATCTCAGCAAACATTTTTTTCACCCAATCTTGATGATTCTTTCAGGTAATGATAAGTACACCAAAACCACTTGGCTTACCAAATTTCGTTCTTCTAGGTTCAACCGTTCGTTTGCAGTAACCGTTTTCATTTTTAGGTTTCAATCTGTTTTCTCCTATAGGGATACATGTATTTGGAACTCTAAATCAAACACGGTTTTTGCTAGCTTTTTGAAACTTGACACAATAAAGCAGTCTCAAGTTCTATCTCTATGCTATGTTTGCTGTTGATGTAGCCCTAGGCAGAGACTGGCGAAAATCACTTACATGGAAAGGGGTTACCAAGCTTCCAAAAACTACGAGTTGCCTGAAATCTCAGCAAACATTTTTTCACCCAATCTTGATGATTCTTTCAGGTAATGATCAGTACAGAAAACCACTTGGATCACCAAATTTCGTTCTTCTATGTTCAACCGTTTCGTTTTCAGTAACCGTTTTCATTTTTAGGTTTCACTCTGTTTTCTCCTATTCGGATACATGTATTTGGAACTCTAAATCAAACAAGGTTTGTGCTAGCTCTTTGAAACTTGACACAATAAAGCAGTTTCAAGTTCTATCTCTATGCTTTGTTTTCTGTTGATGTAGCCCTAAGCAGAGACTGGCGAAAATCACTTTCATGGAAAGGGGTTGCCAAGCTTTCAAAAAACTACGAGTTGCCTGAAATCTCAGCTAACATTTATTCACCCAATCTTGATGATTCTTTCAGATAATGATTAGTACACCAAAACCACTTGGCTCACCAAATTTCGTTCTTCTACCTTAAACCGTTCGTTTGAAGTAACCGTTTCATTTTTAGGTTTCATTTTTTTTCTCCTATAGGGATACATGTAATTGGAACTCTAAATCAAACACGGTTTGTGCTAGCTCTCTGAAACTTGACACAATAAAGCAGTTTCAAGTTCTATCTCTATGCTTTGTTTGCTGTTGATGTAGCCCTAAGCAGAGACTGGCGAAAATCACTTTCATGGAAAGGGGTTTCCAAGCTTCCAAAAAACTATGAGTTGCCTGATATCTCAGCAAACATTTTTCACCCAATCTTGATGATTCTTTCAGATAATGATCAGTAACCAAAACCACTTGGCTCACCAAATTTCGTTCTTCTATCTTAAACCGTTCGTTTGCAGTAACCGTTTTCATTTTTAGGTTTCATTCTGTTTTCTCCTATAGGGATACATGTATTTGGAACTCTAAATCAAACACTGTTTGTGCTAGCTCTTTGAAACTTGACACAATAAAGCAGTTTCAAGTTCTGTCTCTATGCATTGTTTGCTGTTGATGTAACCCTAACCAGAGACTGGCGAAAATCACTTTCATGGAAATGGGTTGCCAAGCTTCCAAAAAACAACGAGTTGCCTGAAATCTCAGCAAACATTTTTTCACCCAATATTGATGATTCTTTCAGGTAATGATCAGTACGCCAAAACCACTTGGCTCACCAAATTTCGTTCTTCTAGGTTAAACCGTTCGTTTGCAGTAACCGTTTTTCATTTGTAGGTTTCACTCTGTTTTCTCCTATAGGGAAACATGTATTTGAAACTCTAAATCAAACACGGTTTGTGCCAGCTCTTTGATACTTGACACAATAAAACAGTTTCAAGTTCTATCTCTATGTTTTTTTTGCTGTTGATGTAGCCCTAAGCAGAGACAGGCAAAAATCACTTTCATGGAAAGGGGTTGACAAGCTTCCAAAAAACTACCAGTTGCCTGAAATATAGGCAAAAATTTTTCACGCAATCTTGATGATTCTTTCAGGTAATGATTAGTACACCAAAACCACTTGGCTCACCAAATTTCGTTCTTCTAGGTTCAACCGTTCGTTTGCAGTAACCGTTTTCATTTTTAGGTTTCACTCTGTTTTCTCCTATTCGGATACATGTATTTGGAACTCTAAATCAAACACAGTTTCTGCTAGCTTTTTGAAACTTGACACAATAAAGCAGTTTCAAGTTCTATCTCTATGCTTTGTTTGCTGTTGATGTAGCCCTAAGTAGAGACTGGCGAAAATCAATTTCATGGAAAGGGGTTGCCAAGGTTCCAAAAAACTACGAGTTCAATCAAATCTCAGCAAACATTTTTTCACCCAATCTTGATGATTGTTTCAGGTAATGATCAGTACACCAAAAACACTTGGCTCAACAAATTTCCTTCTTCTATGTTCAACAGTTCGTTTGCAGTAACCGTTTTCATTTTTAGGTTTCACTCTGTTTTCTCCTATAGGGATACATGTATTTGGAACTCTAAATCAAACACGGTTTGTGCCTACTCTTTGCAACTTTACACAATAAAGCAGTTTCAAGTTCTATCTCTACGATTTGTTTGCTGTTCATGTAGCCCTAAGCAGAGACTGGCAAAAATCACTTTCATGGAAAGGGGTTGCCAAGCTTCCAAAAAACTACGAGTTGCCTGAAATCTCAGCAAACATTTTTTTAACCCAATCTTGATGATTCTTTCAGGTAATGATCAGTACACCAAAACCACTTGGCTCACCAAATTTCGTTCTTCTAGGTTAAACCGTTCGTTTGCAGTAACCGTTTTCATTTTTAGGTTCCACTCTGTTTTCTCCTATAGGGATACATGTATTTGGAACTCTAAATCAAACACGGTTTGTGCTAGTTCTTTGAAACTTGACACAATAAAGCAGTTTCAAGTTGTTTCACTATGCTTTGTTTGCTGTTGATGTAGCCCTAAGCAGAGACTGGCAAAAATCACTTTCATGGAAAGGGTTTGCCAAGCTTCCAAAAAACTACAAGTTGCCTGAAATCTCAGCAAACATTATTTCACCCAATCTTGATGATTCTTTCACGTAATGATCAGTACAGTAAAAGCACTTGGCTCACAAAATTTCGTTCTTCTAGGTTCAACCGTTCGTTTGCAGGAACCGTTTTCATTTTTAGGTTTCACTCTGTTTTCTCCTATAGGGATACATGTATTTGGAACTCTAAATCAAACACGGTTTGTGCTAGCTCTTTGAAACTTGACACAATAAAGCAGTTTCAAGTTCTATCTCTATGCTTTGTTTGCTGTTGGTGTAGCCCTAAGCAGAGACTGGCGGAAATCACTTTCATGGAAAGGGGTTGCCAAGCTTCCAAAAAACTACGAGTTGCCTGAAATCTCAGCAAACATTTTTTCACCCAATCTTGATGATTTTTTCAGGTAATGATCAGTACACCAAAACCACTTGGCTCACCAAATTTCGTTCTTCTAGGTTCAACCGTTCATTTGCAGTAACCGTTTTCATTTTTAGGTTTCACTCTGTTTTCTCCTATAGGGATACATGTATTTGGAACTCTAAATCAAACACGGTTTGTGCTAGCTCTTTGCAACTTGACACAATAAAGCAGTTTCAAGTTCTATCTCTATGCTTTGTTTGCTGTTGGTGTAGCCCTAAGCAGAGACTGGCGGAAATCACTTTCATGGAAAGGGGTTTCAAGCTTCCAAACAACTACGAGTTGCCTGAAATCTCAGCAAATATTTTTTCACCCAATCTTGATGTTTTTTTCAGGTAATGATCAGTACACCAAAACCAGTTGGCTCACCAAATCTCATTCTTCTAGGTACAACCGTTCGTTTGCAGTAACCGTTTTCATTTTTAGGTTTCACTCTGTTTTCTCCTATAGGGATACATGTATTTGGAACTCTAAATCTAACACGGTTTGTGCTAGCTCTTTGAAACTTGACACAATAAAGAAGTTTCAAGTTCTATCTCTATCCTTTGTTTGCCGTTGATGTAGCCCTAAGCAGAGACTGGCGAATATCCCTAACATGTTAAGGGGTTGCCAAGCTTCCAAAAAACTACGAGTTGCCTGAAATCTCAGCAAACATTTCTTCACCCAATCTGATGATTCTTTCAGGTAATGATCAGTACACGAAAACAACATGGCTCACCAAATGTTCTTCTTCTAGGTTCAACCGTTCATTTGCAGTGACCGTTTTCATCTTTAGGTTTCACTCTGTTTTCTCCTATAGGGATACATGTATTTGGAACTCTAAATCAAACACGGTTTGTGCTAGCTCTTTGAAACTTGACACAATAAAGCAGTTTCAAGTTCTATCTCTATGCTTTGTTTGCTGTTGATGTAGCCCTAAGCAGAGACTGGCGAAAATCACTTTCATGGAAAGGGGTTGCCAAGTTTCCAGAAAACTACGAGTTGCCTGAAATCTCAGCAAACATTTTTTCACCCAATCTTGATGATTCTTTCAGGTAATGATCAGTACACCAAAACCACTTGGCTCACCAAATTTCGTTCTTCTAGGTTAAACCGTTCTTTGGCAGTAACCGATTTCATTTTTAGGTTTCACTCTGTTTTCTCCTATAGGGATACATGTATTTGGAACTCTAAATCAAACACGGTTTGTGCTAGCTCTTTGAAACTTGACACACAAAAGCAGGTTCAAGTTCTATCTCTATGCTTTTTTTGCTGTTGATGTACCCCGAAGCAGAGACTGGCGAAAATCACTCTCATGGAAAGGGGTTGCCAAGCTTCCAAAAAGCTACGAGTTTCCTGAAATCTCAGCAAACATTTTTTCACCCAATCTTGATGATTCTTTCAGGTAATGATCAGTACACAAAAACCACTTGGCTCACCAAATTTCGTTCTTCTAGGTTCAACCGTTCGTTTGCAGTAACCGTTTTAATTTTTAGGTTTCACACTGTTTTGTCATATACGGATACATGTATTTGGAACTCTAAATCAAACACGGTTAGTGCTAGCTCTTTGAAACTTGACACAATAAAGCAGTTTCATGTTCTTTCTCTATGGTTTGTTTCCTGTTGATGTAGCCCTAAGCAGAGACTGGCGAAAATCACTTTCATGGAAAGGGGTTGCCCAGCTTCCAAAAAACTACGAGTTACCTGAAATCTCAGCAAACATTTTTTCACCCATTCTTGATGATTCTTTCAGGTAATGATCAGTAAACCAAAACCACTTGGCTCACCAAATTTGGTTCTTCTAGGTTCAACCGTTCGTTTGCAGTAACCGTTTTCATTTTTAGGTTTCACTCTGTTTTCTCCTATAGGGATACATGTATTTGGAACTCTAAATCAAACACGGTTTGTGCTAGCTCTTTGAAACTTGACACAAGAAAGCAGTTTCAAGTTCTGTCTCTATGCTTTGTTTGCTGTTGATGTAGCCCTAAGCAGAGACTGGCGAAAATCACTTTCATGGAATGTTGTTGCCAAGCTTCCAATAAACTACGAGTTGCCTGAAGTCTCAGCAAACATTTTTTCACCCAATCTTGATGATTCTTTCAGGTAAAGTTCAGCACACCAAAAGAATTTGGCTCACCAAATGTCGTTCTTCTAGGTTAAACCGTTCGTTTGCAGTAACCATTTTCATTTTTAGGTTTCACTCTGTTTTCTCCTATAGGGATACATGTATTTGGAACTCTAAATCAAACACGGTTTGGGCTAGCTCTTTGAAACTTGACACAATAAAGCAGTTTCAAGTTCTATCTCTGTGCTTTGTTTGCTGTTGATGTAGCCCTAAGCAGAGACTGGCGAAAATCACTTTCATGGAAAGGGGTTGCCAAGCTTCCAAAAAACTACGAGTTGCCTGAAATCTCAGCAAACATTTTTTCACCCAATCTTGATGATTCCTTCAGGTAATGATCAGTACACCACAACCATTGGCTCACCAAATTTCATTCTTCTAGGTTCAACCGTTCGTTTGCAGTAACCGTTTTCATTTTTAGGTTTCACTCTGTTTTCTCCTATAGGGATACATGTATTTGAAACTCTAAATCAAACACGGTTTATGCTAGCTCTTTGAAACTTGACACAATAAAGCAGTTTTAAGTTCTATCTCTATGCTTTGTTTGCTGTTGATGTAGTCCAAAGCAGAGACTGGCGAAAATCACTTTCAGGGAAAGTTGTTGCCAAGCTTCCAAAAAACTACGAGTTGCTTGAAGTCTCAGGAAACATTTTTTCACCCAATCTTGATGATTCTTTCAGGTCATGATCAGTACACCAAAGCCACTTGGCTCACCAAATTTCGTTCTTCTAGGTTCAACCGTTCATTTTCAGTAACCGTTTTCATTTTTAGGTTTCACTCTGTTTTCTCCTATAGGGATACATGTATTTGGAACTCTAAATAAAACACGGTTTGTGCTAGCTCTTTGAAACTTGACACAATAAAGCAGTTTCAAGTTCTATCTCTATGCTTTGTTTGCTGTTGATGTAGCCCTAAGCAGAGACTGGCGTAAATCACTTTCATGGAAAGGGGTTGCCATGCTTGCAAAAAACTACAAGTTACCAGAAATCTCAGCAAACATTTTTCACCCAATCTTGATGATTCTTTCAGGTAATGATCAGTACACCAAAACCACTTGGCTCACCAAATTTCGTTCTTCTAGTTTCAACCGTTCGTTTGCAGTAAACGTTTTCATTTTTAGGTTTCACTCTGTTTTCTCCTATAGGGATAAATGTATTTGGAACTCTAAATCAAACACGGTTTGGGCTAGCTCTTTGAAACTTGACACAATAAAGCAGTTTCAATTTCTATCTCTATGGTTTGTTTGCTGTTGATGTAGCCCTAAGCAGAGACTGGCGAAAATCACTTTCAGGGAAAGGGGTTGCCAAGCTTCCAAAAAACTACGAGTTGCCTGAAATATCAGCAATCATTTTTTCACCCAATATTGATGATTCTTTCAGGTAATGATCAGTACACCAAAAGCACTTGGCTCAACAAATTTCGTTCTTCTAGGTTCAACCGTTCGTTTGCAGTAACCGTTTTCATTTTTAGGTTTCACTCTGTTTTCTCCTATAGGGATACATGTTATAGGAACTCTAAATCAAACACGGTTTGTGCTAGCTCTTTGAAACTTGACACAATAAAGCAGTTTCAAGTTCTATCTCTATGCTTTGTTTGCTGTTGTTGTAGCCCTAAGCAGAGACTAGCGAAAATCACTTTCATGGAAAGGGGTTGCCAAGCTTCCAAAAAACTAAGAGTTGCCTGAAATCTCAGCAAACATTTTTTTACCCAATCTTGATGATTCTTTCAGGTAATGATCAGTACACCAAAACAACTTGGCTCACCAAATTTCGTTCTTCTAGGTTTAAACTTTCGTTTGCAGTAACCGTTTTCATTTTTAGGTTTCACTCTGTTTTCTCCTATAGGGATACATGTATTTGGAACTCTAAATCAAACACGGTTTGTGCTAGCTCTTTGAAACTTGACACAATAAAGCAGTTTCATGTTCTATCTCTATGCTTTGTTTGCTGTTGATTTAACCCTAAGCAGAAACTGGCGTAAATTACTTTCATTGAAAGGGGTTGCCAAGCTTCCGAAAAACTACGAGCTGCCTAAAATGTCATCAAACCTTTTTTCAACCAATCTTGATGATTCTTTCAGGAAATGATCAGTACACCAAAACCACTTGGCTCACCAAATTTCGTTCTTCTAGGTTTAACCGTTCGTTTGCAGTAACCGTTTTCATTTTTAGGTTTCACTCTGTTTTCTCCTATAGGGATACATGTATTTTGAACTCTAAATCAAACACGGTTTGTGCTAGCTCTTTGAAACTGGACACAATAAAGCAGTTTCAAGTTCTATCTCTATGGTTTGTTTGCTGTTGATGTAGCCCTAAGCAGAGACTGGCGAAAATCTCTTTCATGGAAAGGGGTTGCCAAGCTTCCAAAAAACTACGAGTTGCCTGAAATCTCAGCAATCATTTTTTCACCCAATCTTGATGATTCTTTCAGGTAATGTACATTACACGAAAAGCACTTGGCTCACCAAATTTCGTTCTTCTAGGTTCAACCGTTCGTTTGCAGTAACCGTTTTCATTTTTAGGTTTCACTCTGTTTTCTCCTATAGGGATACATGTATTTGGAACTCTAAATAAAACACGGTTTGTGCTAGCTCTTTGAAACTTGACACAATAAAGCAGTTTCAAGTTCTATGTCTATGCTTTGTTTGCTGTTGATGTAGCCCTAAGCAGAGACTGGCGAAAATCACTTTCATGGAAAGGGGTTGCCAAGCTTCCAAAAAACAACGAGTTGCCTGAAATCTCAGCAAACATTTTTTCACCCAATCTTGATGATTATTTCAGGTAATGATCAGTACACCAAAACCACTTGGCTCACCAAATTTTGTTCTTCTAGGTTCAACCATTCGTTTGCAGTAACCGTTTTCATTTTCAGGTTTCACTCTTTTTTATCCTACAGAGATACATGTATTTGGAACTCTAAATCAAACAAGGTTTGTGCTAGCTCTTTGAAACTTGACACAATAAAGCAGTTTCAAGTTCTATCTCTATGCTTTGTTTGCTGTTGATGTAGCCCTAAGCAGAGACTGGCGTAAATCACTTTCATGGAAAGGGGTTGCCATGCTTGCAAAAAACTACAAGTTACCAGAAATCTCAGCAAACATTTTTCACCCAATCTTGATGATTCTTTCAGGTAATGATCAGTACACCAAAACCACTTGGCTCACCAAATTTCGTTCTTCTAGTTTCAACCGTTCGTTTGCAGTAAACGTTTTCATTTTTAGGTTTCACTCTGTTTTCTCCTATAGGGATAAATGCATTTGGAACTCTAAATCAAACACGGTTTGGGCTACCTCTTTGAAACTTGACACAATAAAGCAGTTTCAATTTCTTTCTCTATGGTTTGTTTGCTGTTGATGTAGCCCTAAGCAGAGACTGGCGAAAATCACTTTCAGGGAAAGGGGTTGCCAAGCTTCCAAAAAACTACGAGTTGCCTGAAATCTCAGCAATCATTTTTTCACCCAATCTTGATGATTCCTTCAGGTAATGATTAGTACACCAAAAGCACTTGGCTCACCAAATTTCGTTCTTCTATGTTCAACCGTTCGTTTGCAGTAACCGTTTTCATTTTTAGGATTCACTCTGTTTTCTCCTATAGGGATACATGTATTTGGAAATCTAAATCAAACACGGTTTGTGCTAGCTCTTTGAAACTTGACACAATAAAGCAGTTTCAAGTTCTATCTCTATGCTTTGTTTGCTGTTGATGTAGGCCTAAGCAGAGACTGGCGAAAATCACTTTCATGGAAAGGGGTTGCCAAGCTTCCAAAAACTGAGAGTTGCCTGAAATCTCAGCAATCATTTTCTCACCCAATCTTGATGATTCTTTCAGGTAATGATCAGTACACCAAAAGCACTTGGCTCACTAAATTTCGTTCTTCTAGGTTTAACCTTTCGTTTGCAGTAACCATTTTCATTTTTAGGTTTCACTCTGTTTTCTCCTATAGGGATACATGTATTTGGAACTCTAAATCAAACACGGTTTGTGCTAGCTCTTTGAAACTTGACACAATAAAGGAGTTTCAAGTTCTATCTCTATGCTTTGTTTGCTGTTGATTTAACCCTAAGCAGAGACTGGCGAAAATTACTTTCATTGAAATGGGTTGCCAAGCTTCCGAAAAACTACGAGTTTCCTAAAATCTCATCAAACCTTTTTTCAACCAATCTTGATGATTCTTTCAGGAAATGATCCGTACACCAAAACCACTTGGCTCACCAACTTTCGTTCTTCTAGGTTTAACCGTTCGTTTGCAGTAACCGTTTTCATTTTTAGGTTTCACTCTGTTTTCTCCTATAGGGATACATGTATTTGGAACTCTAAATCAAACACGGTTAGTGCTAGCTCTTTGAAACTTGACACAATAAAGCAGTTTCAAGTGGTATCTCTGGGCTTTGTTTGCTGTTGATGTAGCCCTAAGCTGAGACTGGCGAAAATCACTTTCATGGAAAGGGGTTGCCAAGCTTCCAAAAAACTACGATTTCCCTGAAATCTCAGCAAGCATTTTTTAACCCAATCTTGATGATTCTTTCAGATAAATCAGTACCCCACAACCACTTGGCTCACCAAATTTCGTTCTTCTAGGTTCAACCGTTCATTTGGAGTAACCATTTTCATTTTTAGGTTTCACTCTGTTTTCTCCTATAGGGATACATGTATTTGGAACTCTAAATCAAACACGGTTTGTGCTAGCTCTTTGAAACTTGACACAATAAAGCAGTTTCAAGTTCTATCTCTATGCTTTGTTTGCTGTTGATGTAGCCCTAAGGAGAGACTGGCGAAAATCACTCTCATTGAAAGGGGTTGCCAAGCTTCCAAAAAACTAGGAGTTTCCTGAAATCTCAGCAAACATTTTTTCACCCTATCTGGATGATTCCTTCAGGTAATGATCAGTACACCAAAACCACTTGGCTCACCAAATTTCGTTCTTCTAGGTTCAACCGTTCGTTTGCAGTAACCGTTTTCATTTTTAGGTTTCACTCTATTTTCTCCTATAGGGATACATGTATTTGGAACTCTAAATCAAACACGGTTTGTGCTAGCTCTTTGAAACTTTACACAATAAAGCAGTTTCAAGTTCTATCTCTATGGTTTGTTTGGTGTTGATGTAGCCCTAAGCAGAGACTGGCGAAAATCACTTTCATGGAAAGGGGTTGCCAAGCTTCCAAAAAACTACGAGTTGCCTGAAATCTCAGCATTCATTTTTTCACCCAAACTTGATGATTCTTTCAGGTAATGATCAGTACACCAAAACCACTTGGCTCACCTAATTTTGTTATTCTAGGTTCAACCGTTCGTTTGCAGTAACCGTTTTCATTTTTAGGTTTCACTCTGTTTTCTCCTATAGGGATACATGTATTTGGAACTCTAAATCAAACACGGTTTGTGCTAGCTCTTTGAAACTTGACACAATAAAGCAGTTTCAAGTTCTATCTCTATGCTTTGTTTGCTGTTGATGTAGCCCTAAGCAGAGACTGGCGAAAATCACTCTCATGGAAAGGGGTTGCCAAGCTTCCAAAAACTGAGAGTTGCCTGAAATCTCAGCAATCATTTTTTCACCCAATCTTGATGATTCTTTCAGGTAATGATCAGTACACCAAAACCACTTGGCTCACCAAATTTCGTTTTTCTAGGTTCAACCGTTCGTTTGCAGTAACCGTTTTCATTTTTAGGTTTCACTCTGTTTTCTCCTATAGGGATACATGTATTTGGAACTCTAAATCAAACACGATTTGTGCTAGCTCTTTGAAACTTGACACTATAAAGCAGTTTCAAGTTCTATCTCTATGCTTTGTTTGCTGTTGATTTAACCCTAAGCAGAGACTGGCGAAAATTACTTTCATTGAAAGGGTTTGCCAAGCTTCCGAAAAACTACGAGTTGCCTAAAATCTAATCAAACCTTTTTTCAACCAATCTTGATGATTCTTTCAGGAAATGATCAGTACACCAAAACCACTTGGCTCACCAAATTTCGTTCTTCTAGGTTTAACCGTTCGTTTGCAGTAACCGTTTTCATTTTTAGGTTTCACTCTGTTTTCTCCTATAGGGATACATGTATTTTGAACTCTAAATCAAACACGGTTTGTGCTAGCTCTTTGAAACTGGACACAATAAAGCAGTTTCAAGTTCTATCTCTATGGTTTGTTTGCTGTTGATGTAGCCCTAAGCAGAGACTGGCGAAAATCACTTTCATGGAAAGGGGTTGCCAAGCTTCCAAAAAACTACGAGTTGCCTGAAATCTCAGCAAACATTTTTTCACCCTATCTGGATGATTCTTTCAGGTAATGATCAGTACACCAAAACCACTTGGCTCACCAAATTTCGTTCTTCTAGGTTCAACCGTTCGTTTGCAGTAACCGTTTTCATTTTTAGGTTTCACTCTGTTTTCTCCTATAGGGATACATGTATTTGGTACTCTAAATCAAAAACGGTTTGTGCTAGCTCTTTGAAACTTGACACAATAAAGCAGTTTCAAGTTCTATCTCTATGGTTTGTTTGGTGTTGATGTAGCCCTAAGCAGAGACTGGCGAAAATCACTTTCATGAAAAGGGGTTGCCAAGCTTCCAAAAAACTACGAGTTGCCTGAAATCTCAGCAATCATTTTTTCACCCAATCTTGATGATTATTTCAGGTAATGATGAGTACACCAAAAGCACTTGGCTCACCAAATTTCGTTCTTCTAGGTTCAACCGTTCGTTTGCAGTAACCGTTTTCATTTTTAGGTTTCACTCTGTATTCTCCTATAGGGATACATGTATTTGAAACTCTAAATAAAACACGGTTTGTGCTAGCTCTTTGAAACTTGACACAATAAAGCAGTTTTAAGTTCTATCTCTATGCTTTGTTTGCTGTTGATTTAGCCCTAAGCAGAGACTGGCGAAAATCACTTTAATGGAAAGGGGTTGCCAAGCTTCCAAAAAAATACGAGTTCCCTGAAATCTCAGCAAACATTTTTTCACCCAATCTAGATGATTCTTTCAGATAATGATGAGTACACCACAACCACTTGGCTCACCAAATTTCGTTCTTCTAGGTTAAACCGTTCGTTTATAGTAACCGTTTTCATTTTTAGGTTTCACTCTGTTTTCTCCAATAGGGATACATGTATTTGGAACTCTAAATCAAACACGGTTTGTGCTAGCTCTTTGAAACTTGACACAATAAAGCAGTTTCAAGTTCTATCTCTATGCTTTGTTTGCTGTTGATGTAGCCCTAAGCAGAGACTGGCGAAAATCACTTTCATTGAAAGGGGTTGCCAAGCTTCCAAAAACTGAGAGTTGCCTGAAATCTCAGCAATCATTTTTTCACCCAATCTTGATGATTCTTTCAGGTAATGATGAGTACACCAAAAGCACTTGGCTCACCAAATTTCGTTCTTCTAGGTTCAACCGTTCGTTTGCAGTAACCGTTTTCATTTTTAGGTTTCACTCTGTATTCTCCTATAGGGATACATGTATTTGAAACTCTAAATAAAACACGGTTTGTGCTAGCTCTTTGAAACTTGACACAATAAAGCAGTTTTAAGTTCTATCTCTATGCTTTGTTTGCTGTTGATTTAGCCCTAAGCAGAGACTGGCGAAAATCACTTTAATGGAAAGGGGTTGCCAAGCTTCCAAAAAAATACGAGTTCCCTGAAATCTCAGCAAACATTTTTTCACCCAATCTAGATGATTCTTTCAGATAATGATGAGTACACCACAACCACTTGGCTCACCAAATTTCGTTCTTCTAGGTTAAACCGTTCGTTTATAGTAACCGTTTTCATTTTTAGGTTTCACTCTGTTTTCTCCAATAGGGATACATGTATTTGGAACTCTAAATCAAACACGGTTTGTGCTAGCTCTTTGAAACTTGACACAATAAAGCAGTTTCAAGTTCTATCTCTATGCTTTGTTTGCTGTTGATGTAGCCCTAAGCAGAGACTGGCGAAAATCACTTTCATTGAAAGGGGTTGCCAAGCTTCCAAAAACTGAGAGTTGCCTGAAATCTCAGCAATCATTTTTTCACCCAATCTTGATGATTCTTTCAGGTAATGATCAGTACACCAAAAGCACTTGGCTCACCAAATTTCGTTCTTCTAGGTTCAACCGTTCGTTTGCAGTAACCGCTTTCATTTTTAGGTTTCACTCTGTTTTCTCCTATAGGGATACATGTATTTGGAACGCTAAATCAAACACGGTTTGTGCTAGCTCTTTGAAACATGACACAATAAAGCAGTTTCAAGTTCTATCTCTATGGTTTGTTTGCTGTTGATGTAGCACTAAGCAGAGACTGGCGAAAATCACTTTCATGGAAAGGGGTTGCCAAGCTTCCAAAAAACTACGTTTTCCCTGAAATCTCAGCAAACATTTTTTCACACAATCTTGATGATTCTTTCAGATAATGATCAGTACACCACAACCACTTGGCTCACCAAATTTCGTTCTTCTAGGTTCAACCGTTCGTTTGCAGTAACCGTTTTCATTTTTAGGTTTCACTCTGTTTTCTCCTATAGGGATACATGTATTTGGAACTCTAAATCAAACACGGTGTGTGCTAGTTCTTTGAAACTTGACACACTAAAGCAGTTTCAAGTTCTATCTCTATGCTTGGTTTTCTGTTTATGTAGCCCTAAGCAGAGACTGGCGAAAATCACTTTAATGGAAAGGGGTTGCGAAGCTTACAGAAAACTACGAGTTGCCTGAAATCTCAGCAAACATTTTCTCACCCAATCTTGATGATTATTTCAGGTAATGATCAGTTCACCATAATCACTTGGCTCACCAAATTTTGTTCTTCTAGGTTCAACCGTTCGTTTGCAGTAACAGTTTCCATTTTTAGGTTTCACTCTGTTTTCTCCTATAGGGATACATGTATTTCGAACTCTAAATCAAACACGGTTAGTGCTAGCTCTTTGAAACTTGACACAATAAAGCATTTTCAAGTTCTATCTCTATGCTTTGTTTACTGTTGATGTAGCCCTAAGCAGAGACTGGCGAAAATCACTTTCATGGAAAGGGGTTGCCAAGCTTCCAAAAAACTACGAGTTGCCTGAAATCTCAGCAAACTTTTTTTCACCCATCTTGATGATTCTTTCAGGTAAAGATCAGTACACCAAAACAACGTGGCTCACCAAATTTCGTTCTTCTAGGTTAAACCGTTCGTTTGCAGTAACCGTTTTATTTTTTAGGTTTCACTCTGTTTTCTCCTATAGGGATACATGTATTTGGAACTCTGAATCAAAAAGTGCTAGCTCTTTGAAACTTGACACAATAAAGCAGTTTCAAGTTCTATCTCTATGGTGTGTTTGCTCTTGCTGTAGCCCTAAACAGAGACTGGCGAAAATCATTTTCATTGAAAGGGGTTGGCAAGCTTCCAAAAAAGAGCGAGTTGCCTGAAATCTAGGCAAAAATTTTTCACCCAATCTTGATGATTCTTTCAGGTAATGAGCAGTACACCAAAACCACTTGGCTCACCAAATTTCGTTCTTCTAGGTTCAACCGTTCGTTTGCAGTAATCGTTTTCATTTTTAGGTTACACTCTGTTTTCTCCTATAGGGATACATTTTTTTGGAACTCTAAATAAAACACGGTTTGTGCTAGCTCTTTGAAACATGACACAATAAAGCAGTTTCAAGTTCTATCTTTATGCTTTGTTTGCTGTTGATGTAGCCCTAAGCAGAGACTGGCGAAAATCACTTTCATGGAAAGGGGTTGCCAAGCTTCCAAAAAACTACGAGTTACCTGAAATCTCAGCAAACATTTTTTAACCCAATCGTGATGATTCTTTCAGGTAATGATCAGTACACCAAAACCACGTGGCTCACCAAATTTCGTTCTTCTAGGTTAAACCATTCGTTTGCAGTAACCGTTTTCATTTTTACTTTTCACTCTGTTTTCTCCTATAGGGATACATGTATTTGGAAATGTAAATCAAACACGGTTTGTGCTAGCTCTTTGAAACTTGACACAATAAAGCATTTTCAAGTTCTATCTCTATGCTTTGTTTGCTGTTGATGTAGCCCTAAGCAGAGACTTGCGAAAATCACTTTCTTGGAAAGGGGTTGCCAAGCTTCCAAAAAACTACGAGTTGCCTGAAATCTCAGCAAACATTTTTTCACCCAATCTTGATGATTCTTTCAGGTAATGATTACTACACCAAAACCACTTGGCTCACCAAATTTCGTTCATCTAGGTTCAACCGTTCATTTGCAGTAATCGTTTTCATTTTTAGGTTTCACTCTGTTTTCTCCTGTAGGGATACATTTTTTTGGAACTCTAAATAAAACACGGTTTGTGCTAGCTCTTTGAAACTTGACACAATAAAGCAGTTTCAAGTTCTATCTCTATGCTTTGTTTGCTGTTGATGTAGCCCTAAGAAGAGACTGGCGAAAATCACTTTCCTATAAAGGGGTTGCGAAGCTTTCAAAAAACTACGAGTTGCCTGAAATCTCAGCAAACATTTTTTCACCAAATCTTGATGATTCTTTCAGGTAATGATCAGTACACCAAAACCACTCAGCTCACCAAATTTCGTTCATCTAGGTTCAACCGTTCGTTTGCAGTAACCGTTTTCATTTTTAGGTTTCACTCTGTTTTCTCCTATAGGGATACATGTATTTGCAACTCTGAATCAAAAAGTGCTAGCTCTTTGAACCTTGACACAATAAAGCAGTTTCAAGTTCTGTCTCTATGGTGTGTTTGCTCTTGCTGTAGCCCTAAACAGAGACTGGCGAAAATCATGTTCATGGAAAGGGGTTGCCAAGCTTCCAAAAAACTACGAGTTGTCGGAAATCTCAGCAAACATTTTTTCACCCAATCTTGATGATTCTTTCAGGTAATGATCAGTACACCAAAACCACTTGGCTCACCAATTTTCGTTCTTCTAGGTTCAACCGTTTGTTTGCAGTAACCGTTTTCATTTTGAGGTTTCACTCTGTTTTCTCTATAGGTATACATGAATTTGGAACTCTAAATCAAACACGGTTTGTGCTAGCTCTTTGAAACTTGACTCAATAAAGCAGTTTCAAGTTCTATCTCTATGCTTTGTTTGCTGTTGATGTATCCCTAAGCAGAGACTGGCGAAAATCACTTTCATGGAAAGGGGTTGCCAAGCTTCCAAAAAACTACGAGTTCAATCAAATCTCAGCAAACATTTTTTCACCCAATCTTGATGATTCTTTCAGGTAATGATCAGTACACCAAAACCACTTGGCTCACCAAATATCGTTCTTTTAGGTTAAACCGTTCGTTTTAATAACCGTTTTCATTTTTAGGTTTCACTCTGTTTTCTCCTATAGGGATACATGTATTTGGAACTCAAAATCAAACACGGTTTGTGCTAGCTCTTTGAAACTTGACACAATAAAGCAGATTCAAGTTCTATCTCTATGCTTTGTTTGCTGTTGTTGTAGCCCTAAGCAGAGACTGGCGAAAATCACTTTTATGGAAAGGGGTTGCCAAGCTTCCAAAAAACTACGAGTTGCCTGAAATCTCAGCAAACATTTTTTCACCCAATCTTGATGATTCTTTCAGGTAATGATCAGTACACCAAAACCACTTGGCTCACCAAATTTCGTTTTTCTAGGTTCATCCGTTCGTTTGCAGTAACCGTTTTCATTTTTAGGTTTCACTCTGTTTTCTCCTATACAAATACATGTATTTGGAACTCTTTATCAAACACGGTTTGTGCTAGCTCTTTGAAACTTGACACAATAAAGCAGTTTCAAGTTCTCTCTCTATGCTTTGTTTGCTGTTGATGTAGCCCTAAGCAGAGACTGGCGAAAATCACGTTCATGGAAAGGGGTTGCCAAGCTTCCTAAAAACTAAGAGTTGCCTGAAATCTCAGCATTTTTTCACCCAATCTTGATGATTCTTTCAGGTAATGATCAGTACATCAAAACGACTTGGCTCACCAAATTTCGTTCTTCTAGTTTCAACCGTTCGTTTGCAGTAACCGTTTTCATTTTTAGGTTTCACTCTGTTTTCTCCTAAAGGGATACATGTATTTGGAACTCTAAATCAAACACGGTTTGTACTAGCTCTTTGAAACTTGACACAATAAAGATCTTTCAAGTTCTATCTCTATGCTTTGTTTGCTGTTGATGTAGCCCTAAGCAGACTGGCGAAAATCACTTTCATAGAAAGGGGTTGCCAAGCTTCCAAATAACTACGAGTTGCCTGAAATATCGGCAAACATTATTTTACCCAATCTTGATGATTCTTTCAGGTAATGATCAGTACACCAAAACCACTTGGCTCACCAAATTTCGTTCTTCTAGGTTCAACCGTTCATTTGCAGTAATCGTTTTCATTTTTAGGTTTCTCTATGTTTTCTCCTATAGGGATAAATGTATTTGAAACTCTAAATTAAACACGGTTTGTGCTAGCTCTTTGAAACTTGACAAAATAAAGCAGTTTCAAGTTCTATCTCTATGCTTTGTTTGCTGTTGATGTCGCCCTAAGCAGAGACTGGCGAAAATCACTTTCATGGAAAGGGGTTGCCAAGCTTCCAAAAAACTATGAATTGCCTGAAATCTCAGCAAACATTTTTTCACCCAATCTTGATGATTCTTTTATGTAATGATCAGTACAACAAAACCACTTGGCTCATCAAATATCGTTCTTCTAGGTTCAACCGTTCGTTTGCAGTAACCGTTTTCATTTTTAGGTTTCACTCTGTTTGCTCCTATAGGGATACATATATTTGGAACTCTAAATCAAACACTGTTTGTGCTAGCTCTTTGAAACTTGACACAATAAAGCAGTTTCAATTCTATCTCTATGCTTTGTTTACTGTTGATGTAGCCCTAAGCAGAGACTGGCGAAAATCACTTTCATGGAAAGGGGTTGCCAAGCTTCCATTAAACTACGAGTTGCCTGAAATATCAGCAAACAATTTTTTACCCAATCTTGATGATTCTTTCAGGTAATTATCAGTACACGAAAAGCACTTGGCTCACCAAATTTCGTTCTTCTAGGTTCAACCGTTCGATTGCAGTAACCGTTTTCATTTTTAGGTTTCACTCTGTTTTCTCCTATAGGGATACATGTATTTGGAACTCTAAATCAAACACGGTTTGTGCTAGCACTTTGAAACTTGACACAATGAAGCAGTTTCAAGTTCTATCTCTATGCTTTGTTTGCTGTTGATGTAGCCCTAAGCAGAGACTGGCGAAAATCACTTTCATGGAAAGGGGTTGCCAAGTTTCCAGAAAACTACGAGTTGCCTGAAATCTCAGCAAACATTTTTTCACCCAATCTTGATGATTCTTTCAGGTAATAATCAGTACACCAAAACCACTTGGCTCACCAAATTTCGTTTTTCTATGTTCAACCATTCGTTTGAAGTAACCGTTTTGATTTTTAGGTTTCACTCTGTTTTCTCCTATAGCGATACATGTATTTGGAACTCTAAATCAAACACGGTTTGTGCTAGCACTTTGAAACTTGACACCATAATGCACATTCAAGTTCTATCTCTATGCTTTGTTTGCTGTTGATGTAGTCCTAAGCAGAGACTAGTGAAAACAACTTTAATAGAAAGGGGATGCCAAGCTTCCAAAAAACTACGATTTCCCTGAAATCTCAGCAAACCTTTTTTCACCCAATCTTGATGATTCTTTCAGGTTATGATCAGTACACCAAAACCACTTGGCTCACCAAATTTCGTTCTTCCAGGTTCAACCGTTCGTTTGCAGTAACCGTTTTCATTTTTAGGTTTCACTCTGTTTTCACCTATAGGGATACATGTATTTGGAACTCTAAAACAAACACGGTTTGTGCTAGCACTTTGAAACTTGACACAATAAAGCAGTTTCAATTCTATCTCTATGCTTTGTTTGCTGTTGATGTAGCCCTAAGCAGAGACTGGCGAAAAAAACTTTCATGGAAAGGGTTGCCAAGCTTTCAAACACTACGTGTTGCCTGAAATCTCAGCAAACATTTTGTCACCCAATGTTGATGATTCTTTCAGGTAATGATCAGTACACCAAAACCACTTGGCTCACCAAATTTCGTTCTTCTAGGTTCATCCGTTCGTTTGCAGTAACCGTTTTCATTTTTAGGTTTCACTCTGTTTTCTCCTATAGGGATACATGTATTTGGAACTCTAAATAAAACACGGTTGGTGCTAGCTCTTTGAAACTTGACACAATAAAGAAGTTTCAAGTTCTATCTCTATGGATTGTTTGCTGTTGATGTAGCCCTAAGCAGAGACTGGCGAAAATAACTTTCATGGAAAGGGGTTGCCAAGCTTTCAAACACTACGAGTTGCCTGAAATCTCAGCAAACATTTTTTCACCCAATGTTGATGATTCTTTCAGGTAATGATCAGTACACCAAAACCACTTGGCTCACCAAATTTCGTTCTTCTAGGTTCAACCATTCATTTGCAGTAACCGTTTTCATTTTTAGGTTTCACTCTGTTTTCTCCTATAGGGATACATGCATTTGGAACTCTAAATAAAACACGGTTTGTGCTAGCTCTTTGAAACTTGACACAATAAAGCACTTTCAAATTCTATCTCTATGCTTTGTTTGCTGTTGATGTAGCCCTAAGAACAGACTGGCAAAAACAACTTTCATGAAAGTGTTGCCAAGCTTCCAAAAAACTACGAGTTTCCTGAAATCTCAGCAAACATTTTTTCAACCAATCTTGATGATTCTTTCGGGTAATGATCAGTACATTAATACCACTAGGCTCACCAAATTTCGTTTTTCTAGGTTCAACCGTTCGTTTGCAGTAACCGTTTTCATTTTTAGGTTTCACTCTGTTTTCTCCTATAGGGATACATATATTTGGAACTCTAAATCAAACACGGTTTGTGCTAGCTCTTTGAAACTTGACACAATAAAGCAGTTTCAAGTTCTATCGCTATGGTTCGTTTGCTGTTGATGTAGGCCTAAGCAGAGACTGGCGAAAATCACTTTCATTGAAAGGGGTTGCCAAGCTTCTGAAAAAATTACGAGTTGCCTGAAATCTCAGCAAACATTTTTTCACCCAATCTTGATGATTCGTTCAGGTAATGATCAGTACACCAAAACCACTTGGCGCACCAAATTTCGTTCTTCTAGGTTCAACCGTTCGTTTGCAGTAACCGTTTTCATTTTTAGGTTTCACTCTGTTTTCTCCTATAGAGATACATGTATTTGGAACTCTAAATGAAACACGGTTTGTGCTAGCTCTTTGAAACTTGACAAAATAAAGCACTTTCAAGTTCTATCTCTATGCTTTTTTGCTGTTGATGTAGCCCTAAGCAGAGACTGGCGAAAATCACTTTCATCGAAAGGGGTTGCCAAGCTTCCAGAAAACTACGAGTTGCCTGAAATCTCAGCAAACATTTTTTCACCCAATCTTGATGATTCTTTGAGGTAATGATCAGTACACCAAAACCACTTGGCTCACAAATTTCGTTCTTCTAGGTTCAACCGTTGGTTTGCAGTAACCGTTTTCATTTTTAGCTTTTTCTCTGTTTTCTCATATAGGAATACATGCATTTGGAACTCTAAATCAAACACGGTTTGTGCTAGCTCTTTGAAATTGACACAATAAAGCACTTTCAAGTTCTATCTCTATGCTTTGTTTGAGGTTGATGTAGCCCTAAGCAGAGACTGGCGAAAATCACTTACATGGAAAGGGGTTGCCAAGCTTCCAAAAAACTACGAGTTGCATGAAGTCTCAGCAAACATTTTTTCACCCAATCGTGATGATTCTTTTAGGTAATGAACAGTACACCAAAAGCACTTGGCTCACCAAATTTCGTTTTTCTAGGTTCAACCGTTCGTTTGCAGTAACCGTTTGCATTTTTAAGTTTCACTCTGTTTTCTCCTATAGGGATACATGTATTTGAAACTCTAAATCAAACACGGTTTGTGCTAGCTCTTTGAAGCTTGTCACAATAAATCACTTTCAAGTTCTCCCTCTATGCTTTTTTTGCTGTTAATGTAGCCCTAAGCAGAGACTGGCGAAAATCTCTTTCATCAAAAGGGATGGCAAACTTCCTAAAAACTACGAGTTGCCTGAAATCTCAGCAAACATTTTTTCACCCAATCGTGATGATTCTTTTAGGTAATGATCAGTACACCAAAACCACTTGGGTCACCAAATTTCGTTCTTCTAGGTTCAACCGTTCTTTTGCAGTAACCGTTTTCATTTTTAGGTTTCACTCTGTATTCTCCTATAGGGATACATGTATTTGGAACGCTAAATCAAACACGGTTTGTGCTAGCTCTTTGAAACGTGACACAATAAAGCAGTTTCAAGTTCTATCTCTATGCTTTGTTTGCTGTTGATGTAGCCCTAAGCAGAGACTGGCGAAAATCCCTTTCATGGAAAGGGGTTGCCAAGCTTCCAAAAAACTACGAGTTTCCTGAAATCTCAGCAAACATTTTTTCACCCAATCTTGATGATTATTTCAGGTAATGATCAGTACACCAAAACCACTTGGCTCACCAAATTTCGTTCTTCTAGGTTCAACCATTCGTTTGCAGTAACCGTTTTCATTTTTAGGTTTCACTCTGTTTTCTCCTATAGGGATACATGTATTTGGAACTCTAAATCAAACACGGTTAGTGCTAGCTCTTTGAAGCTTGTCACAATAAATCACTTTCAAGTTCTATCTCTATGCTTTTTTTGCTGTTAATGTAGCCCTAAGCAGAGACTGGCGAAAATCTCTTTCATGAAAAGGGTTTGCCAAGCTTCCTAAAAACTACGAGTTGCCTGAAATCTCAGCAAACATTTTTTCACCCAATCTTGATGATTCTTTCAGGTAATGACCAGTACACCAAATCCACTTGGCTCACCAAATTTCGTTCTTCTAGTTTCAACCGTTCGTTTGCAGTAACCGTTTTCATTTTTAGGTTTTACTCTGTTTTCTCCTATAGGGATACATGTATTTGGAACTCTAAATCAAACACGGTTTGTGCTAGCTCTTTGAAACATGACACAATAAACCACTTTCAAGTTCTATCTCTATGCTTTGTTTGCTGTTGATGTAGCCCTAAGCAGAGACTGGCGAAAACAACTTTCATGGAAAGGGGTTGCCAAGCTTCCACAAAACTACGAGTTGCCTGAAATCTCAGCAAACATTTTTTCACCCAATCTTGATGGTTCTTTCAGGTAATGATCAGTACACCAAACCAACTTGGCTCACCAAATTTTGTTCTTCTAGGTTCAACCGTTCGTTTGCCGTAATCGTTTTCATTTTTAGGTTTCACTCTGTTTTCTCCTATAGGGATACATGTATTTGGAACTCTAAATCAAACACGGTTTTTTCTAGCTCTTTGAAACTTGACACAATAAAGCAGTTTCAAGTTCTATCGCTATGGTTCGTTTGCTGTTGATGTAGCCCTAAGCAGAGACTGGCGAAAATCACTTTCATGGAAAGGGGTTGCCAAGCTTCCAAAAAACTACGAGTTTCCTGAAATCTCAGCAAACATTTTTTCACCCAATCTTGATGATTCTTTCAGGTAATGATCAGTACACCAAAACCACTTGGCTCACCAAATTTCGTTCTTCTAGGTTAAACCGTTCGTTTGCAGTAACCGTTTTCATTTTTAGGTTTCACTCTGTTTTCTCCTATAGGGATACATGTATTTGGAACTCTAAATCAAACACGGTTTGTTCTAGCTCTGTGAAACTTGACACAATGAAGCAGTTTCAAGTTCTACCACTATGTTTTGTTTGCTGTTGATGTAGCCCTAAGCAGAGACTTGCAAAAATCACTTTCATGGAAAGGGGGTGCCAAGCTTCCAAAAAACTACGAGTTGCCTGAAATCTCAGCAAACATTTTTTCACCCAATCGTGATGATTCTTTTAGGTAATGATCAGTCCACCAAAACCACTTGGCTCACCAAATTTCGTTCTTCTAGGTTCAACCGTTCGTTTGCAGTAACCGTTTTCATTTTTAGGTTACACTCTGTTTTCTCCTATAGGGATACATGTATTTGGAACTCTAAATCAAACACGGTTTTTGCTATCTCTTTGAAACTTGACACAATAAAGCAGATTCAAGTTCTATCTCTATGCTTTGTTTGCTGTTGATGTAGCCCTAAGCAGAGACTGGCGAAAACAACTTTCATAGAAAGGGGTTGCCAAGCTTCCAAAAAACTACGAGTTGCCTGAAATCTCAGCAAACATTTTTTCACCCAATCTTGATGATTCTTTCAGGTAATGATCACTACACCAAAACCACTTGGCTCACCAAATTTCGTTCTTCTAGGTTCAACCGTTCGTTTTCAGTAACCGTTTTCATTTTTAGGTTTCACTCTGTTTTCTCCTATAGGGATACATGTATTTGGAACTCTAAATCAAAAACGGTTTGTGCTAGCTCTTTGAAGCTTGTCACAATAAATCACTTTCAAGTTCTCTCTCTATGCTTTTTTTGCTGTTAATGTAGCCCTAAGCAGAGACTGGCGAAAATCTCTTTCATGAAAAGGGATGGCAAACTTCCTAAAAACTACGAGTTGCCTGAAAACTCAGCAAACATTTTTTCACCCAATCGTGATGATTCTTTTAGGTAATGATCAGTACACCAAAACCACTTGGGTCACCAAATTTCGTTCTTCTAGGTTCAACCGTTCGTTTGCAGTAACCGTTTTCATTTTTAGGTTTCACTCTGTTTTCTCCTATAGGGATACATGTATTTGGAATGCTAAATCAAACACGGTTTGTGCTAGCTCTTTGAAACTTGACAGAATAAAGCAGTTTCAAGTTCTATCTCTATGCTTTGTTTGCTGTTGATGTAGCCCTAAGCAGAGACTGGCGAAAATCCCTTTCATGGAAAGGGGTTGCCAAGATTCCAAAAAACTACGAGTTTCCTGAAATCTCAGCAAACATTTTTTCACCCAATCTTGATGATTATTTCAGGTAATGATCAGTACACCAAAACCACTTGGCTCACCAAATTTCGTTCTTCTAGGTTCAACCATTCGTTTGCAGTAACCATTTGCATTTTTAGGTTTCACTCTGTTTTCTCCTATAGGGATACATGTATTTGGAACTCTAAATCAAACACGGTTTGTGCTAGCTCTTTGAAACATGACCCAATAAAGCAGTTTCAAGTTCTATCTCTATGCTTTTTTTGCTGTTAATGTAGCCCTAAGCAGAGACTGGCGAAAATCTCATTCATGAAAATGGTTTGCCAAGCTTCCAAAAAACTACGAGTTGCCTGAAATCTCAGCAAACATTTTTTCACCCAATCTTGATGATTCTTTCAGGTAATGATCAGTACACCAAAACCACGTGGCTCACCAAATTTCATTCTTCTAGGTTAAACCATTCATTTGCAGTAACCGTTTTCATTTTTAGGTTTCACTCTGTTTTCTCCTATAGGGATACATGTATTTGGAACTCTAAATCAAACACGGTTTGTGCTAGCTCTTTGAAACTTGACACAATAAAGCACTTTCAAGTTCTATCTCTATGCTTTGTTTGCTGTTGATGTAGCCCTAAGCAGAGACTGGCGAAAATCTCTTTCATCGAAAGGTGTTGCCAAGCTTCCAGAAAACTACGAGTTGCCTGAAATCTCAGCAAACATTTTTTCACCCAATCTTGATGATTCTTTCAGGTAATGATGAGTACACCAAAACCACTTGGCTCACCAAATTTCGTTCTTCTAGGTTCAATCGTTCGTTTGCAGTAACCGTTTTTATTTTTAGGTTTCACTCTGTTTTCTCCTATAGGGTTACATGTATTTGGAATTCTAAATCAAACACGTTTTGTGCTAGCTCTTTGAAACTTGACACAATAAAGCACTTTCAAGTTCTAAATCTATGCTTATTTTGCTGTTGATGTAGTCCTAAGCAGAGACTGGCGAAAATCACTTTCATCGAAAGGGGTTGCCAAGCTTCCAAAAAACTACGAGTTTCCTGAAATCTCAGCAAACATATTTTCACCCAATCTTGATGATTCTTTCAGGTAATTATCAGTAGACCAAAACCACTTGGCTCACCAAATTTCGTTCTTCTAGGTTCAACCGTTCGATTGCAGTAACCGTTTTCATTTTTAGGTTTCATTCTGTTTTCTCCAATAGGGGTACATGTATTTGGAACTCTAAATCAAACACGGTTTGTGCTAGCTCTTTGAAACTTGACACAATAAAGCAGTTTCAAGTTCTATCTCTATGCTTTGTTTGCTGTTGATGTAGCCCTAAGCAGAGAGTGGCGAAAATCACTTTCATGGAAAGGGGTTGCCAAGCTTCCAAAAAACTACGAGTTTCCAGAAAACTCAGCAAACATTTTTTCACCCAATCTTGATGATTCTTTCAGGTAATGATCAGTACACCAAAACCACTTGGCTCACCAAATTTCGTTCTTCTAGGTTCAATCGTTCGTTTGCAGTAACCGTTTTTATTTTTAGGTTTCACTCTGTTTTCTCCTATAGGGTTACATGTATTTGGAATTCTAAATCAAACACGTTTTGTGCTAGCTCTTTGAAACTTGACACAATAAAGCACTTTCAAGTTCTAAATCTATGCTTATTTTGCTGTTGATGTAGTCCTAAGCAGAGACTGGCGAAAATCACTTTCATCGAAAGGGGTTGCCAAGCTTCCAAAAAACTACGAGTTTCCTGAAATCTCAGCAAACATATTTTCACCCAATCTTGATGATTCTTTCAGGTAATTATCAGTAGACCAAAACCACTTGGCTCACCAAATTTCGTTCTTCTAGGTTCAACCGTTCGATTGCAGTAACCGTTTTCATTTTTAGGTTTCATTCTGTTTTCTCCAATAGGGGTACATGTATTTGGAACTCTAAATCAAACACGGTTTGTGCTAGCTCTTTGAAACTTGACACAATAAAGCAGTTTCAAGTTCTATCTCTATGCTTTGTTTGCTGTTGATGTAGCCCTAAGCAGAGAGTGGCGAAAATCACTTTCATGGAAAGGGGTTGCCAAGCTTCCAAAAAACTACGAGTTGCCTGAAAACTCAGCAAACATTTTTTCACCAATTCTTGATGATTCTTTCAGGTAATGATCAGTACACCAAAGCCACTTGGCTCACCAAATTTCGTTCTTCTAGGTTCAACCGTTCGTTTGCAGTAACCGTTTAAATTTTTAGGTTTCACTCTGTTTTCTCCTATAGGGATACATGTATTTGGAACACTAAATCAAACACGGTTTGTGCTAGCTCTTTGAAACTTGACACAATAAAGCAGTTTCAAGTTCTATCTCTATGCTTTGTTTGAAGTTGATGTAGCCCTAAGCAGAGACTGGCGAAAACAACTTTCATGGAAAGGGGTTGCCAAGCTTCCAAAAAACTACGAGTTGCCTGAAATCTCAGCAAACATTTTTTCACCCAATCTTGATGTTTCTTTCAGGTAATGATCAGTACACCAAAACCACTTGGCTCACCAAATTTCGTTCTTCTAGGTTCAACCGTTCATTTGCAGTAACCGTTTTCATTTTTTTGTTTCACTCTGTTTTCTCCTATAGGGATACATGTATTTGGAACTCTAAATCAAACACGGTTTTTGCTATCTCTTTGAAACTTGACACAATAAAGCAGATTCAAGTTCTATCGCTATGGTTCATTTGCTGTTGATGTAGCCCTAAGCAGAGACTGGCGAAATTCACTTTCATGGAAAGGGGTTGCGAAACTTCCAAAAAACTACGAGTTGCCTGAAATCTCAGCAAACATTTTTTCACCCAATCTTGATGATTCTTTCAGGTAATGATCAGTACACCAAAACCACTTGGCTCACCAAATTTTCTTCTTCTAGGTTCAACCGTTCGTTTGCAGTAACCGTTTTCAATTTTAGGTTTCACTCTGTTTTCTCCTATAGGGATACATGTATTTGGAACTCTAAATCAAACACGGTTTGTGCTAGCTCTTTGAAACTTGACACAATAAAGCACTTTCAAGTTCTATCTCTATGCTTTTTTTGCTGTTGATGTAGTACTAAGCAGAGACTGGCAAAAATCACTTTCATCGAAAGGGGTTGCCAAGCTTCCAGAAAACTACAAGTTGCCTGAAATCTCAGCAAACATTTTTTCACCCAATCTTGATGATTCTTTCAGGTAATGATCAGTACACCAAAACCACTTGGATCACCAAATTTCGTTCTTCTAGGTTCAACCGTTCGTTTGCAGTAACCGTTTTCATTTTTAGGTTTCACTCTGTTTTCTCCTATAGGGATACATGTATTTGGAACTCTAAATCAAACAAGGTTTCTGCTAGCTCTTTGAAACTTGATACAATAAAGCACTTTCATGTTTTATCTCTATGCTTTTTTTGCTGTTGATGTAGCCCTAAGCAGAGACTGGCGAAAATCTCTTTCATGCAAAGGGGTTGTCAAGCTTCCTAAAAACTACGAGTTGCCTTAAATCTCAGCAAACATTTTTTCACCCAATCTTGATGATTCTTTCAGGTAATGATCAGTAAACCAAAACCACTTGGCTCATCAAATTTCGTTCTTCTAGGTTCAACCGTTCGTTTGCAGTAACCGTTTTCATTTTTAGGTTTCACTCTGTTTTCTCCTATAGGGATACATGTATTTGGAAGTCTAAATCAAACACGGTTTGTGCTAGCTCTTTGAAACTTGATACAATAAATCACTTTCAAGTTCTATCTCTATGCTTTGTTTGCTGTTGATGTACCTCTAAGCAGAGACTGGCGAAAACAACTTTCATGGAAAGGGGTTGCCAAGCTTTCAAAAAAGTACAAGTTGCCTGAAATCTCAGCAAACATTTTTTTCACCCAATCTTGATGATTCTTTCAGGTAATGATCAGTACACCAAAACCACTTGGCTCACCAAATTTCGTTCTTGTAGGTTCAACCGTTCGTTTGCAGTAACCGTTTTCATTTTTAGTTTTCACTCGGTTTTCTCCTATAGGGATACATGTATTTGGAACTCTAAATCAAACACGGTTTGTGCTAGCTCTTTGAAACTTGACACAATAAAGCACGTTCAAGTTCTATCTCTATGCTTTGTTTGAAGTTGATGTAGCCCTAAGCAGAGACTGGCGAAAACAACTTTCATGGAAAGGGGTTGCCAAGCTTCCAAAAAACTACGCGTTGCCTGAAATCTCAGCAAACATTCTTTCACCCAATCTTGATGATTCTTTCAGGTAATGATCAGTACACCAAAACCACTTGGCTCACCACATTTCGTTCTTCGAGTTTCAACCGTTTGTTTGCAGTAAACGTTTTCATTTTTAGGTTTCACTCTGTTTTCTCCTATAGGGATACATGTATTTGGAACTCTAAATCAAACACGGTTTGTGCTAGCTCTTTGAAACTTGACACAATAAAGCAGTTTCAAGTTCTATCGCTATTGTTCATTTGCTGTTGATGTATCCCTAGGCAGAGACTGGTGAAAATCACTTTCCTGGAAAGGGGTTGCCAAGCTTCCAAAAAACTACGAGTTGCCTGAAATCTCAGCAAACATTTTTTCATCCATTCTAGATGATTCTTTCAGGTAATGATCAGCACACTACAACCACTTGGCTCACCAAATTTCGTTCTTCTTGGTTCAACCGTTTGTTTGCAGTAACCGTTTTCATTTTTAGGTTTCACTCTGTTTTCTCCTATAGGGATACATGTATTTGGAACTCTAAATCAAACACGGTTTGTGCTATCTCTTTGAAACTTGACACAATAAAGCAGTTTTATGTTCTATCTCTATGGTTTATTTGCTGTTGATGTAGCCCTAAGCAGAGACTGGCAAAAACAACTTTTATGGAAAGGGTTTGCCAAGCTTCCAAAAAACTACGAGTTGCCTGAAATCTCAGCAAACATTTTTTCACCCAATCTTGATAATTCTTTCAGGTAATGATCAGTACAACAAAACCACTTGGCTCACCAAATATCGTCCTTCTAGGTTGAACCGTTCGTTTGCAGTATCCATTTTCATTTTTAGGTTTCACTCTGTTTTCTCCTATAGGGATACATGTATTTGGAACTCTAAATCAAACACGGTTTGTGCTAGCTCTTTGAAACTTGACACAATAAAGCAGTTTCAAGTTCTATCTCTATGCTTTATTTGCTGTTGATGTAGCCCTAAGCAGAGACTGGCGAAAATCACTTTCATGGAAAGGGGTTGCCAGGTTCCAAAAAACTACGAGTTGCCTTAAATCTCAGCAAACATTTTTTCACCCAATATTGATTTTTCTTTCAGGTAGTGATCAGTACACCAAAACTACTTGGTTCACCAAATTTCGGTTTTCCAGGTTCAACCGTTCGATTTCAGTAACCGTTTTCATTTTTAGGTTTCACTCTGTTTTCTCCTATAGGGATACATGTATTTGGAACTCTAAATCAAACACGGTTTGTGCTAGCTCTTTGAAACTTGACACAATAAAGCACTTTCAAGTTCTATCTTTAGGGTTCCTTTGTTGTTGATGTATCCCTAAGGAGAGACTGGCGAAAATCCCTTTCATAGAAAGGGGTTGCCAAGCTTCCAAAAAACTACGAGTTGCATGAAATCTCAGCAAATTTTTTTTCACCCAATCTTGATGATTCTTTCAAGTAATGACCAGTACACCAAAACCACTTGGCTCACCAAATTTCGTTATTCTAGGTTCAACCGTTCGTTTGCGGTAACCGTTTTCATTTTTACGTTTCACTCTGTTTTCTCCTATAGGGATACATGTATTTGGAACTCTAAATCAAACACGGTTTGTGCTAGCTCTTTGAAACTTGACACAATAAAGCAGTTTCAAGTTCTATCTCTATGCTTTGTATGCTTTGATGTAGCCCTAAGCAGAGACTGGCGAAAATCACTTTCATGGAAAGGGGTTGCCAAGCTTCCAAACAACTACGAGTTGCCTGAAATCTCAGCAAACATTTTTTCAACCAATATTGATGATTCTTTCAGGTAATGATCAGTACACCAAAACCACTTGGCTCACCAAATTTCGTTCTTCTAGGTTCAACCGTTCGTTTGCAGTAACCGTTTTTATTTTTAGGTTTCACTCTGTTTTCTCCTATAGAGATACATGCATTTGGAATTCTAAATCAAACACGGTTTGTGCTAGGTCTTTGAAACTTGACACAATAAAGCAGTTTCAAGTTCTTTCTCTATGTTTGTTTGCTGTTGATGTAGCCCTAAGCAGAGACTTGCGAAAATCACTTTCATGGAAAGGGGTTGCCAAGCTTCCAAAAAACTACGAGTTGCCTGAAATATCAGCAATCATTTTTTCACCCAATCTTGATGATTCTTTCAGGTAATGATCAGTACACCAAAACCACTTGGCTCACCAAATTTCGTTCTTCTAGGTTAAACCGTTCGTTTGCACTAATCGTTTTTATTTTTAGGTTTCACTCTGTTTTCTCCTATAGGGATACATGTATTTGGAACTCTAAATCAAACACGGTTTGTGCTAGCTCTTTGAACCTTGACACAATAAAGCAGTTTCAAGTTCTATCTCTATTCTTTGTTTGCTGTTGATGTAGCCCTAAGCAGAGACTGGCGAAAATCACTTTCATGGAAAGGGGTTGCCAAGCTTCCAAAAAACTACGAGTTGCCTGCAATCTCAGCAAACATTTTTTTCACCCAATCTTGATGATTCTTTCAGGTAATGATCAGTACACCAAAACCACTTGGCTCACCAAATTTCGTTCTTCTAGGTTCAACCGTTCGTTTGCAGTAACCGTTTTCATTTTTAGGTTTTACTCTGTTTTCTCCTATAGGGAAACATGTATTTGGAACTCTAAATCAAACACGGTTTGTGCTAGCTCTTTCAAACGTGACACAATAAAGCAGTTTCAAGTTCTGTCTCTATGCTTTGTTTGCTGTTGATGTAGACCTAAGCAAAGACTGGCGAAAATCACTTTCATCCAAAGGGGTTGCCAAGCTTCCAGAAAACTACGAGTTGCCTTAAATCTCAGCAAACATTTTTTTACCCAATCTTGATGATTCTTTCAGGTAATGATCAGTACACCAAAACCACTTGGCTCACCAAATTTCGTTCTTCTAGGTTCAACCGTTCGTTTGCAATAACCGTTTTCATTTTTAGTTTTACCTCTGTTTTCTCCTATAGGGATACATGCATTTGGAACTCTAAATCAAACACGGTTTGTGCTAGCTCTTTGAACCTTGACCCAATAAAGCAGTTTCAAGTTCTATCTCTATAGATTGTTTGCTGTTGATGAAGCCCTAAGCAGAGACTGGCGAAAATCACTTTCATGGAAAGGGGTTTCCAAGCTTCCAAAAACTACAAGTTTCCTGAAATCTCAGCAAACATTTTTTCACCCATTCTTGATTATTCTTTCAGGTAATGATCAGTACAACAAAACCACTTGGCTCACCAAATTTCGTTCTTCTAGGTTCAACCGTTCGTTTGCATTAACCGTTTTCATTTTTAGGTTTCACTCTGTTTTCTCCTATAGGGATACATGTATTTGGAACTCTAAATCAAACACGGTTTGTGCTAGCTCTTTGAAACTTGACACAATGAAGCACTTTCAAGATCTATCTCTATGCTTTGTTTGCTGTTGATGTAGCCCTAAGCAGAGACTGGCGAAAATCTCTTTCATCGAAAGGGGTTGCCAAGTTTCCAGAAAACTACGAGTTGCCTGAAATCTCAGCAAACATTTTTTCACCCAATCTTGATGATTCTTTCAGGTAATGATCATTACACCAAAACCAATTGGCTAACCAAATTTCGTTCTTCTAGGTTCTACCGTTCGTTTGCAATAACCGTTTTCATTTTTAGTTTTCACTCTGTTTTCTCCTATAGGGATACATGCATTTGGAACTCTAAATAAAACACGGTTTGTGCTAGCTCTTTGAAACATGACCCAATAAAGCAGTTTCAAGTTCTATCTCTAAGGATTGTTTGCTGTTGTTGTAGCCCTAAGCAGAGACTGGCGAGAATCACTTTCATGGAAATGGGTTGCCAAGCTTCCAAAAAGTAAGAGTTTCCTAAAATCTCAGCAAACATTTTTTCACCCAATCTTGATGATTCTTTCAGGTAATGATCAGTACACCAAAACCACTTCTCTCACCAAATTTCATTCTTCTAGGTTCAACCGTTCGTTTGCAGTAACCGTTTTCATTTTTAGGTTTCACTCTGTTTTCTCCTATAGGGATACATGTATTTGGAACTCTAAATCAAACACGGTTTGTGCTAGCTCTTTGAAACTTGACACAATAAAGCAGTTTCAAGATCTATCTCTATGCTTTGTATGCTTTGATGTAGCCCTAAGCAGAGACTGGCGAAAATCACTTCCATGGAAAGGGGTTGCCAAGCTTCCAAACAACTACGAGTTGCCTGAAATCTCAGCAAACATTTTTTCAACCAATATTGATGATTCTTTCAGGTAATGATCAGTACACCAAAACCACTTGGCTCACCAAATTTTGTTCTTCTAGGTTCAACCGTTCGTTTGCAGTAACCGTTTTTATTTTTAGGTTTCACTCTGTTTTCTCCTATAGAGATACATGTATTTGGAATTCTAAATCAAACACGGTTTGTGCTAGGTCTTTGAAACTTGACACAATAAAGCAGTTTCAAGTTCTTTCTCTATGTTTGTTTGCTGTTGATGTAGCCCTAAGCAGAGACTTGCGAAAATCACTTTCATGGAAAGGGGTTGCCAAGCTTCCAAAAAACTACGACTTGCCTGAAATCTCAGCAAACATATTTTCACCCAATCTTGATGATTCTTTCAGGTAATGATCAGTACACCAAAACCACTTGGCTCACCAAATTTCGTTCTTCTAGGTTAAACCGTTCGTTTGCACTAATCGTTTTTATTTTTAGGTTTCACTCTGTTTTCTCCTATAGGGATACATGTATTTGGAACTCTAAATCAAACACGGTTTGTGCTAGCTCTTTGAACCTTGACAAAATAAAGAAGTTTCAAGTTCTATCTCTATTCTTTGTTTGCTGTTGATGTAGCCCTAAGCAGAGACTGGCGAAAATCACTTTCATGGAAAGGGGTTGCCAAGCTTCCAAAAACTACAAGTTTCCTGAAATCTCACAAAATATTTTTTCACCCAATCTTGATGATTCTTTCAGGTAATGATCAGTACACAAAAACCACTTTTCTCACCAAATTTCGTTCTTCTAGTTTCAACCGTTCGTTTGCAGTAACCGTTTTCATTTTTGGTTTCACTCTGTTTTCTCCTATAGGGATACATGTATTTGGAACTCTAAATCAAACACGGTTTGTGCTAGCTCTTTGAAACTTGACACAATAAAGCACTTTCAAGTTCTATCTCTATGGTTCGTTTGCTGTTGATGTATCCCTAAGCAGAGACTGGCGAAAATCACTTTCGTAGAAAGGGGTTGCCAAGCTTCCAAAAAACTACGAGTTGCCTGAAATCTCAGCAAACATTTTTTCACCCAATCTTGAGGATTCTTTCAGGTTATGACCAGTACACCAAAACCACTTGGCTCACCAAATTTCGTTCTTCTAGGTTCAACCGTTCGTTTTCAGTAACCGTTTTCATTTTTAGGTTTCACTCTGTTTTCTCCTATAGGGATACATGTATTTGGAACTCTAAATCAAACACGGTTTGTGCTAGCTCTTTGAAACTTGACCCAATAAAGCAGTTTCAAGTTCTATCTCTATGGATTGTTTGCTGTTGATGTAGCCCTAAGCAAATACTTTCAAGAATCACTTTCATGGAAAGTTGTTGCCAAGCTTCCAAAAAACTACGAATTGCCTGAAGTCTCAGCAAACATTTTTTCACCCAATCTTGATGATTCTTTCAGGTAATGATCAGGACACCAAAACCACTTGGCTCACCAAATTTCGTTCTTTTAATTTCAACCGTTCGTTTGCAGTAACCGTTTTCATTTTTAGGTTTCACTCTGTTTTCTCCTATAGGGATACATGTATTTGGAACTATAAATCAAACACGGTTTGGGCTAGCTCTTTGAAACTTGACAAAATAAAGCACTTTCAAGTTCTATCTCTATGCTTCTTTTGCTGTTGATGTAGCCCTAAGCAGAGACTGGCGAAAATCACTTTCATGGAAAGGGGTTGCCAAGCTTCCAAAAAACTCCGAGTTGCCTGAAATCTCAGCAAACACTTTTTCACCCAATCTTGATGATTCTTTCAGGTAATGATCAGTACAACAAAACCACTTGGCTCACCAAATTTCGTTCTTCTAGGTTAAACTGTTCGTTTGCAGTAACCGTTTTCATTTTTAGGTTTCACTCTGTTTTCTCCTATAGGGATACATTTATTTGGAACTCTAAATCAAACAAGGTTTGTGCTAGCTCTTTGAATCTTGACACAGTAAAGCAGTTTCAAGTTCTATATCTTTGGTTTGTTTTCTGTTGATGTAGCCCTAAGCAGAGACTGGCGAAAATCAGTTTCATGGAAAGGGGTTGCCAAGCTTCCATAAAACTACGAGTTGCCTGAAATCTCAGCAAACATTTTTTCACCCAATATTGATGATTCTTTCAGGTAATGATCAGTACACCAAAACCACTTGGCTCACCAAATTTCGTTTTTCTAGGTTCAACCATTCGTGTGCAGTAACCGTTTTCATTTTTAGGTTTCACTCTGTTTTCTCCTATAGGGATACATGTATTTATAACTCTAAATCAAACACGGTTTGTGCTAGCTCTTTGAAACTTGACACAATAAAGCAGTTTAAAGTTCTATCTCAATGCTTTGTTGGCTGATGATGTAGCCCTAAGCAGAGACTGGCGAAAATCACTTTCATGGAAAGGGGTTGCCGAGCTTCCAAAAAACTATGAGTTGACTGAAATCTCAGCAAACATTTTTTCACCCAATCTTGATGATTCTTTCAGGTAATGATCAGTACACCAAAACCACTTGGCTCACCAAATTTCGTTCTTCTAGGTTCAACCGTTCGTTTGCTGTAATCGTTTTAATTTTTAGGTTTCACTCTGTTTTTCCTATAGGGATACATGTATTTGGAACTCTAAATCAAACACGGTTTGTGCTAGCTCTTTGAAACTTGACACAATAAAGCAGTTTCAAGTTCTATCTCTATGCTTTGTTTGCTGTTGATGTAGCCCTAAGCAGAGACTGGCGAAACAACTTTCATGGAAAGGGGTTGCCAAGCTTCCAAAAAACTACGAGTTGCCTGGAATCTCAGAAAACATTTTTTCACCCAATCTTGATGAATCTTTTAGGTAATGATCAGTACACCAAAACTACTGAGCTCATCAAATTTCGTTCTTCTAGGTTCAACCGTTCGTTTGCAGTAACCGTTTTCATTTTTAGGTTTCACTCTGTTTTCTCCTATAGGGATACATGTATTTGGAACTCTAAATCAAAAACGGTTTGTGCTAGCTCTTTGAAACTTGACACAATAAAGCAGTTTCAAGTTCTATCTCTATGCTTTGTTTGCTGTTGATGTAGCCCTAAGCAGAGACTGGCGAAAACAACTTTTATAAAAAGGGGTTGCCAAGCTTCCAAAAAACTACGGGTTGCCTTAAATCTCAGCAAACATTTTTTCACCCAATCTTGATGATTCTTTCAGGTAATGATCAGTACACCAAAACCGCTTGGCTCACCAAATTTCGTTCTTCTAGGTTCAACCGTTAGTTTGCAGTAACCGTTTTCATTTTTAGGTTTCACTCTGTTTTCTCCTATAGGGATACATGTACTTGGATCTCTAAATCAAACACGGTTTGTGCTAGCTCTTTGAAACTTGACACAATAAAGCACTTTCAAGTTCTCTCTCTATGCTTTGTTTGCTGTTGAAGTAGCCCTAAGCAGAGACTGGCGAAAATCACTTTCATGGAAAGGGGTTGCCAAGCTTCCAAAAAACTAAGAGTTCCCTGAAATCTCAGCAAACATTTTTTCACGCAATCATGATGATTCTTTCAGGTAATGATCAGTACACCAAAACCACTTGGCTCACCAAATTTCATTCTTCTAAGTTCAACCGTTCGTTTGCAGTAACCGTTTTCATTTTTAGGTTTCAATCTGTTTTCTCCTATAGGGATACATGTATTTGGAACTCTAAATCAAACACGATTTGTGCTAGCTCCTTTAAACTTGACACAATAAAGCACTTTCAAGTTCTATCTCCATAGTTTGTTTTCTGTTGATGTAGCCCTAAGCAGAGACTGCCGAAAATCACTTTCATGGAAAGGGGTTGCCAAGCTTCCAAAAAACTACGAGTTGCCTGGAATTTCAGCAAACATTTTTTCACCCAATCTTGATGATTCTTTCAGGTAATGATCAGTACACCAAAATCACTTGGCTCACCAAATTTCGTTCTTCTAGGTTCAACCGTTCGTTTGCAGTAACCGTTTTCATTTTTAGGTTTCACTCTGTTTTCTCCTATAGGGATACATGTATTTGGAACTCTAAATCTAACACAGTTTGTGGTTGCTCTTTGAAACTTGACACAATAAAGCACTTTCAAGTTCTATCTCTATGCTTTGTTTGCTGTTGATGTAGCCCTAAGCAGAGACTGGCGAACATAACTTTCATGGAAAGGGGTTGCCAAGCTTCCAAAAACTACGAGTTGCCTGAAATCTCAGAAAACATTTTTTCACCCAATCTTGATGATTCTTTCAGGTAATGATCAGTACACCAAAACCACTTGGCTCACCAAATTTCATTCTTCTAGGTTCAACCGTTCGATTGCAGTAACCGTTTTTATTTTTAGGTTTCACTCTGTTTTCTCCAATAGGGATACATGTATTTGGAACTCTAAATTCAACACGGTTTTTGCTAGCTCTTTGAAACTTGACACAATAAAGGAGTTTCAAGTTCTTTCTCTATGCTTTGTTTGCTGTTGATGTAGCCCTAAGCAGAGACTGGCTAAAACAACTTTCATGGAAAGGGGTTGCCAATCTTCCAAAAAAGTACGAGTTGCCTGAAATCTCAGCAAACATTTTTTCACCCAATCTTGATGATTCTTTCAGGTAATGATCAGTACACCAAAACCACTGGGCTCATTAAATTTCGTTCTTCTAGGTTAAACCGTTCGTTTGCCGTAACTGTTTTCATTTTTAGGTTTCACTCTGTTTTCTCCTATAGGGATACATGTATTTGGAACTCTAAATCAAACACGGTTTTTTCTAGCTCTTTGAAACTTGACACAATAAAGCAGTTTCAAGTTCTAGCGCTATGGTTCGTTTGCTGTTGATGTAGCCCTAAGCAGAGACTGGCGAAAATCACTTTCATGGAAAGGGGTTGCCAAGCTTCCAAAAAACTACGAGTTGCCTGAAATCTCAGCAAACATTTTTTTACTCAATCTTGATGATTCTTTCAGGTAATGATCAGTACACCAAAACCACTTGGCTCACCAAATTTCGTTCTTCTAGGTTAAACCGTTCGTTTGCAGTAACCGTTTTCATTTTTAGGTTTCACTCTGTTTTCTCCTATAAGGATACATGTATTTGGAACTCTAAATCAAACACGGTTTGTGATAGCTCTATGAAACTTGACACAATAAAGCAGTTTCAAGTTCTTTCTTTATTCTTTGTTTGCTATTCATGTAGCCCTAAGCAGAGACGGGCGAAAATCACTTTCATTGAAAGGGGTTGCCAAGCTTCCAAAAAACTACGAGTTGCCTGAAATCCCAGCAAACATTTTTATCACCCAATATTGATGATTCTTTCAGGTAATGATCAGTACACGAAAACCACTTGGCTCACCAAATTTCGTTCTTCTAGGTTAAACCCTTCTTTTGCTGTAACCGTTTTCAGTTTTAGGTTTCACTCTGTTTTCTCCTTTAGAGATACATATATTTGGAACATAAATAAAACACGGTTTGTGCTAGCTCTTTGAAACTTGACACAATAAAGCAGTTTCAAGTTCTATCTCTATGTGTTGTTTGCTGTTGATGTAGCCCTAAGCAGAGACTGGCGAAAACAACTTTCATGGAAAGTGGTTGCCAAGCTTCCAAAAAACTACGACTTGCCTTAAATCTCAGCAAACATTTTTTCACCCAATGTTGATGATTCTTTAAGGTAATGATCAGTACACCAAAACCACTAGGCTCCTCAAATTTCGTTCTTCTAGGTTCAACCGTTCGTTTACAGTAACCGTTTTCATTTTTAGGTTTCACTCTGTTTTCTCCTATAGGAATACATGTATTTGGAACTCTAAATCAAACACGGTTTGTGCTAGCTCTTTGAAACTTGACACAATAAAGCAGTTTCAAGTTGTATCTCTATGCTTTGTTTGCTGTTGACGTAGCCCTAAGCAGAGACTGGCGAAAATCACTTTCATGAAAAGGGGTTGCCAAGCTTCCAAAAAACTACGAGTTGCCTGAAATCACAGCAAACATTTTTTCACCCAATCTTGATGATTCTTTCAGGTAATGATCAGCACACCAAAACCACTTGTCTCACCAAATTTCGTTCTTCTAGGTTCAACCGTTCGTTTGCAGTAACCGTTTTCATTTTTTGGTTTCACTCTGTTTTCTCCTATAGGGATACATGTATTTGGAACTCTAAATCAAACACGGTTTGTGCTAGCTCTTTGAAACTTGACCCAATAAAGCAGTTTCAAGTTCTATCTCTATGGATTGTTTGCTGTTGATGTAGCCCTAAGCAAATACTTTCAAGAATCACTTTCATGGAAAGTTGTTGCCAAGCTTCCAAAAAACTACGAATTGCCTGAAGTCTCAGCAAACATTTTTTCACCCAATCTTGATGATTCTTTCAGGTAATGATCAGGACACCAAAACCACTTGGCTCACCAAATTTCGTTCTTTTAATTTCAACCGTTCGTTTGCAGTAACCGTTTTCATTTTTAGGTTTCACTCTGTTTTCTCCTATAGGGATACATGTATTTGGAACTATAAATCAAACACGGTTTGGGCTAGCTCTTTGAAACTTGACAAAATAAAGCACTTTCAAGTTCTATCTCTATGCTTCTTTTGCTGTTGATGTAGCCCTAAGCAGAGACTGGCGAAAATCACTTTCATGGAAAGGGGTTGCCAAGCTTCCAAAAAACTCCGAGTTGCCTGAAATCTCAGCAAACACTTTTTCACCCAATCTTGATGATTCTTTCAGGTAATGATCAGTACAACAAAACCACTTGGCTCACCAAATTTCGTTCTTCTAGGTTAAACTGTTCGTTTGCAGTAACCGTTTTCATTTTTAGGTTTCACTCTGTTTTCTCCTATAGGGATACATTTATTTGGAACTCTAAATCAAACAAGGTTTGTGCTAGCTCTTTGAATCTTGACACAGTAAAGCAGTTTCAAGTTCTATATCTTTGGTTTGTTTTCTGTTGATGTAGCCCTAAGCAGAGACTGGCGAAAATCAGTTTCATGGAAAGGGGTTGCCAAGCTTCCATAAAACTACGAGTTGCCTGAAATCTCAGCAAACATTTTTTCACCCAATATTGATGATTCTTTCAGGTAATGATCAGTACACCAAAACCACTTGGCTCACCAAATTTCGTTTTTCTAGGTTCAACCATTCGTGTGCAGTAACCGTTTTCATTTTTAGGTTTCACTCTGTTTTCTCCTATAGGGATACATGTATTTATAACTCTAAATCAAACACGGTTTGTGCTAGCTCTTTGAAACTTGACACAATAAAGCAGTTTAAAGTTCTATCTCAATGCTTTGTTGGCTGATGATGTAGCCCTAAGCAGAGACTGGCGAAAATCACTTTCATGGAAAGGGGTTGCCGAGCTTCCAAAAAACTATGAGTTGACTGAAATCTCAGCAAACATTTTTTCACCCAATCTTGATGATTCTTTCAGGTAATGATCAGTACACCAAAACCACTTGGCTCACCAAATTTCGTTCTTCTAGGTTCAACCGTTCGTTTGCTGTAATCGTTTTAATTTTTAGGTTTCACTCTGTTTTTCCTATAGGGATACATGTATTTGGAACTCTAAATCAAACACGGTTTGTGCTAGCTCTTTGAAACTTGACACAATAAAGCAGTTTCAAGTTCTATCTCTATGCTTTGTTTGCTGTTGATGTAGCCCTAAGCAGAGACTGGCGAAACAACTTTCATGGAAAGGGGTTGCCAAGCTTCCAAAAAACTACGAGTTGCCTGGAATCTCAGAAAACATTTTTTCACCCAATCTTGATGAATCTTTTAGGTAATGATCAGTACACCAAAACTACTGAGCTCATCAAATTTCGTTCTTCTAGGTTCAACCGTTCGTTTGCAGTAACCGTTTTCATTTTTAGGTTTCACTCTGTTTTCTCCTATAGGGATACATGTATTTGGAACTCTAAATCAAAAACGGTTTGTGCTAGCTCTTTGAAACTTGACACAATAAAGCAGTTTCAAGTTCTATCTCTATGCTTTGTTTGCTGTTGATGTAGCCCTAAGCAGAGACTGGCGAAAACAACTTTTATAAAAAGGGGTTGCCAAGCTTCCAAAAAACTACGGGTTGCCTTAAATCTCAGCAAACATTTTTTCACCCAATCTTGATGATTCTTTCAGGTAATGATCAGTACACCAAAACCGCTTGGCTCACCAAATTTCGTTCTTCTAGGTTCAACCGTTAGTTTGCAGTAACCGTTTTCATTTTTAGGTTTCACTCTGTTTTCTCCTATAGGGATACATGTACTTGGATCTCTAAATCAAACACGGTTTGTGCTAGCTCTTTGAAACTTGACACAATAAAGCACTTTCAAGTTCTCTCTCTATGCTTTGTTTGCTGTTGAAGTAGCCCTAAGCAGAGACTGGCGAAAATCACTTTCATGGAAAGGGGTTGCCAAGCTTCCAAAAAACTAAGAGTTCCCTGAAATCTCAGCAAACATTTTTTCACGCAATCATGATGATTCTTTCAGGTAATGATCAGTACACCAAAACCACTTGGCTCACCAAATTTCATTCTTCTAAGTTCAACCGTTCGTTTGCAGTAACCGTTTTCATTTTTAGGTTTCAATCTGTTTTCTCCTATAGGGATACATGTATTTGGAACTCTAAATCAAACACGATTTGTGCTAGCTCCTTTAAACTTGACACAATAAAGCACTTTCAAGTTCTATCTCCATAGTTTGTTTTCTGTTGATGTAGCCCTAAGCAGAGACTGCCGAAAATCACTTTCATGGAAAGGGGTTGCCAAGCTTCCAAAAAACTACGAGTTGCCTGGAATTTCAGCAAACATTTTTTCACCCAATCTTGATGATTCTTTCAGGTAATGATCAGTACACCAAAATCACTTGGCTCACCAAATTTCGTTCTTCTAGGTTCAACCGTTCGTTTGCAGTAACCGTTTTCATTTTTAGGTTTCACTCTGTTTTCTCCTATAGGGATACATGTATTTGGAACTCTAAATCTAACACAGTTTGTGGTTGCTCTTTGAAACTTGACACAATAAAGCACTTTCAAGTTCTATCTCTATGCTTTGTTTGCTGTTGATGTAGCCCTAAGCAGAGACTGGCGAACATAACTTTCATGGAAAGGGGTTGCCAAGCTTCCAAAAACTACGAGTTGCCTGAAATCTCAGAAAACATTTTTTCACCCAATCTTGATGATTCTTTCAGGTAATGATCAGTACACCAAAACCACTTGGCTCACCAAATTTCATTCTTCTAGGTTCAACCGTTCGATTGCAGTAACCGTTTTTATTTTTAGGTTTCACTCTGTTTTCTCCAATAGGGATACATGTATTTGGAACTCTAAATTCAACACGGTTTTTGCTAGCTCTTTGAAACTTGACACAATAAAGGAGTTTCAAGTTCTTTCTCTATGCTTTGTTTGCTGTTGATGTAGCCCTAAGCAGAGACTGGCTAAAACAACTTTCATGGAAAGGGGTTGCCAATCTTCCAAAAAAGTACGAGTTGCCTGAAATCTCAGCAAACATTTTTTCACCCAATCTTGATGATTCTTTCAGGTAATGATCAGTACACCAAAACCACTGGGCTCATTAAATTTCGTTCTTCTAGGTTAAACCGTTCGTTTGCCGTAACTGTTTTCATTTTTAGGTTTCACTCTGTTTTCTCCTATAGGGATACATGTATTTGGAACTCTAAATCAAACACGGTTTTTTCTAGCTCTTTGAAACTTGACACAATAAAGCAGTTTCAAGTTCTAGCG